>NW_024424453.1:14855428-14992741 GCF_017311325.1 Ursus maritimus | reverse complement strand
GGGTTGAGAAGTGAGCAGCAGATGAACTGTGTGGCTTTTCTATGAAATATCTAATTCCTTCAGTGAATTAAAATGGGAAGAAAAGCAGCATTTCATAGTGATTAAGAGTGGCTTCAGGCTTTGGAGTCAGAAAGCCCACGCTCCCCGGTTACTAGCTGGCCGTGCATGCGTGGGCCATGGCTCCTCTCTGAATTTCGGTTTCTTTCTCTGTGAAATGGGAATGCTCAATCTTGCAGGGTTTTCGTGGGAGTTTGATGAAAGGATGCATGCAAAGTGTTCAGTCCCAGGCCTGACACATGGCAAGAACCCCATAAATGGCTCCAGTTCCTGAGATCATCCGATGCAATGCCGCTGCTGAGGGTAGCTCTTTGTGTGATGTTATGCTGCGATTCGGCTTTTTTCAGCATCTTTATAAAATCCTTATAACCATGAGTCCTAAATTCTATTCTGTGTTGACTTAACTTTGATCCCTTTATGGAACTATGATAAAATATTACAAAGAGAACCAGAAAGCAATTATTATTTTCTGGTCATCAGCCTAGTGACAGTTTTTCTTTCTTTTTTTTTTTTTAAAGGATTTTATTTATTTATTTGACCGAGAGAGAGACAGCCAACAAGAGAGGGAACACAAGCAGGGGGAGTGTGAGAGGAAGAAGCAGGCTCCTAGCGGAGGAGCCTGATGTGGGGCTCGATCCCAGAACGCCAGGATCATGGCCTGAGCCGAAGGCAGACGCTTAACGACTGCGCCACCCAGCGCCCCTAGTGACAGTTTTTCTGATAAAAGACCTGGCTAAAGTGATTAACTTCCCACTTAACAACAGAAACAAACAAAAAAATGTATTACTGTGATCAAATAAATTAGTGTTTGCATGATGAACTTCCAGATATTCAGATGCCAAGGAACTTAGGTGGGTCTGGGGAAGTAAAAATAAAACAGCACAGTTGCTCTCACCTGTCCACGAGGTGGGGAAGAACCATCCGGGATGGATCCCCATAGCAATTGCCGATGGACGGAGAAGCCCTTGTTACCACGTAAAAACCCAACATTAGATGTCTCACGGCACATTGTGGTTGCTTCAAATACTGAAAGGAGCAACCAGATTTTGATTAGTGAACTTGACTTGAATTCTTTCAATGAATTAGAACGGTACTAATTGGAGTTTAAAACAAAATTTATTCTCTCCTTTCTCGACTTTTTACTAAGAGAGAATTTCCTGGCCAGCTTGCTTTTGGAATCTAAAAAATGGAAATAGGAGGCAACATCAGGATCTTTCTGCAGAAATAAAAGTCATCTCCCACCTGTCCTGTCGTTCCTGGTGGTTCACATAACACGTGCTGCTCATCCCCACCCTTTAACCCAACTCTCATCTCGCCCTGATGGTCTTGCTTCAGAGGCCTCCTTGATGGTGCTCAGTAGTTCCTTGTCCCTCGCTTGGCTCCCATATTTAAACATTCACAATTGTCCATTTGTGTCATACCCATGCATCGTCTGTCCCCTTTCCAGGAACGGAAGTTCCATGAGGGCAGGGCACACACCTCAGCACCATAGACCCCAGCTCAGCTTGGGGTCCGGCCCAATGCAGGTGCTCAGGGTACGTCCTCAGGCGCACTTGTTGACTGAGACACCTTCCAAGATGAGCTAACAGTTCAAATCAATGATCCCCACATTGACTCCTCTCTCCTCGTGCTGGCTCCCCTTTGTATCTGATGAGGACGCATACTTGAAATTTCTCCAGGCGTGCTCAGCTCAGGCCCTTATTAGTTCTCCATGAGTCTCCTGACTCTCTCTCATGGGGGTCCTGGGAGGGTAGATGGAACTGAGACCTAGGGAGTAATGTGGTTACACCTTCTCTCCCTATTCCATGCTAGAATTTTCTCAGAAAGTGAGGATAGCTCAACTAGGGTATCTTCATGCTTTCCGTTGCTCAACAAAGATAAAGATAGTAGCTCATTGACAAATTGAAATAAAAATTTAAGGGGCATCTTAGTGGTATTCACCTAAACTAGCGCCTGACGGTATTTGTCTCTCTCTGCACCCTTCCTTTTCTCTCCACTTCCACAGGACCTCCAGAGAAAGCCCTTGCTTCAAAGCTAGCCCTTGTCCCTCCAGCTCCCTGTGAATACCAGGGTTTTCCTTTAATCCACACCGCTCAGCCTCAGGTCAGCACACCTGGGCTTTAGAGACCTCACCCGGGGCAGAGCTTTATTGTTTTTCAGGTAACAAAACTATAAGTTCATGGCCACACAGGAACATGGTAACACAGGAAAAACACAGAAAAACGCCAATCAAGTAAGTATGAACACTGAAAACACCTGCCTTTTCATGGGAAAAGCTAAAAAGGACCAACTTTCTGGCCATCCTTCCAGGAGTTTTTTTTCCTATGTACTTGTTTATCTCTCTAAGTACAGAAATAGCAATGATTCATTTTCAAAAGGAAATATCTTTAATCTGTCACAAACATTTACTTTTTTAAAAAGAGGCAAAACTTGTGTTAGAGTAGGAGCAGAAGGATTTGTTGGTTCAGGTCATAGCTAGAACCCAGCACTTAGAACAGTGCTTGACTAAATAATTATTTGAATGTATGAGTGAGTGAATGCAAATAATATCACTCTGATAAACAAGAAAATTGCTCTATGTTGAGAATGTCCATCTGTCCATGTATCTCTTTTCTTTGTCTAATATTTCCCTTTGGGCAATTCTACCGAACAAAGTATTGACTCCCTGTTCAGGGAAGTTTTTAAAAGTGCGTTGGAGCCATTATGGGGACCATGTCCAGGGTCTCTAACCAAGGTTTATGGTGTTTAATTGAGAAACTAAGCCAGTGATGAGTCCAGATTTTTGTTTATTCAGAAATGAACAAAATCTTTGAGTATCTGGCCCAGTCAGAATATAAAGGAAGAAAAAGCTGTCCATTTGAATTCCCAGAGGCTGAGCCTTACAGAGTTGCTTGAGTGTTGTCTATTTTTAAAGCACGAGCGTAGCGGCGTGGGAGATGAGGGTAGAGACATAAATGACATCATGGGTCTCCTGCCAGCATCTATATAGAATTTCTACCAGGAACTGTTTCATCTGAATCTAATTGTGAGGCACAATCAGACAAAGTCAGATTGAGGGGCATTCTGGCCTGGACTCTTGAAAAAAATGAGCCAGCGTGCCTATGTGAACCCCAGGAATTGCAGTAGAATTTAGAGATGACATGTTTTCTATTGCCTCCTATTTCCATTGTCTAGATTACAAAAGTGAGTTAGCCAGGAAGTAGACTCTTTAGCTCTGGAAATTAAATTAATTTAATATGGAGCATAGCAAAGTCCCACTCATTACCTAATTAACAGGAACATCTCTCCTTGAGTAAAATTTGTTGACCTCATTATCTTAGACCAGAAGCCCTAAGAGAATGCAGCTGCCCCTAGAACATATATTCCTGAGCTAATGAAATAAAAGTCAGACTCACACTGTGCAATTCGAAGCTCTCTCTTTGTCACTCCTAATTACTTCATCTGTCTCAGGCACGTATTCCCTGACAAGGTGCTGTCATTTTGAAGTTCTTCTCTACTCTGTCAGCGGCACTGTGCAAAGTGGTCCTATCGAATGAAGGTGATTTCTGTTTGGGGGACATCGGAGATGTGGTTTTCTCATAAGGCAAAGGAGGCACCCACTAGTTCTAAAATATATTTACCATCAGAAGTCTAGAAATGAGGAGGAGACACCTTTCCTAAATTAAGCTTCTCATCCTACCATTGCCTTTGCAAAGTTAAAAATCTGCCATTCCGATTTAACGCTCAGAAATACAACCAAGGAGTGAAAGTTAATCACAGAGTTTGGTTGGCTGAATTAGGTTGGTATTATTTTTATGAGTTGATGGATTCAATCCGTAATTATTAAATTCCTGCTATATTGAGGAATTCTAGAAGACACAGGAAGAGGGTAGAGGTCACTGATGGGGGTGGGAGGTCATTAAGCAGCTAGTATGTAATTATCTAATCAGCTACTTCATTTGAATTGAAAGGAGGGCTACGAAAGAGGAATACATTGTGCTGTGAGAGCATATGACAGAGGGTCTAAGCCCATCTGGGGAGGGCAGCAATACCTCCCGAACAAGCAGTATTGACCTGGGTCCTGAAGTAGGAGTAGGAGTTGACCTAAAGGAGGGTGATGGGCGGGAGAGGGTATTCCCTGAGAGAAGCCCAAAGTGGTGGGTCCCAGAGTCCTTTGGGGCACCTGGCAAGCCAAGGTAAGCGGGGGCCAGATGATCCAAAACCCTGCAGATGGGCTCAAGTTCTTGGTTTTAATCCTGACAGCAATGGGTTGCCACTGGTTTACAGCGGTGAGGGACGCTGCAGAATAGTGAAGCTGGGAGCATTTAGAAATCACTTTCATGCATAAAACTTCATATGCCATTCAGATTACTTCATCAGGATATATTCCGAAATGGAAAATTATTTGGGTCAGAGGATGTGAAATGGTTTTATTATTGTTGTTTTTGCTTTTTATTATGGAAATTTTTACACACATAAAGAACGGAGAAAATAGCAAAATGAATCCCCATGTCACCACTTCCCAGCTTCAATAGTGATTAATATATAACCACTCGTTTTTCATCTGCCCTCCTATGCAAACACATCACTCTCCAGTGGATAATTTTGAAACAAGTTCTAGACATCATTTCATCTGTAAACACCTCAATATGTATTCTAAAATATAAAAAAGGCTTTTTGCTTTTTACCTTAACTGTAACACCATAATTACATATAATAATAATAATAATAATTCTTTAATATAACTAAATATTCACATAGAGTGGCTTTGAGATTTTGAAAGTTTTGGATACACATTGTTAATCTGCTTCTTGGAAAGTCTAAACAAATTATATTTTCAGGGCACCTGGGTGGCTCAGTTGGTTAAGCATCTGCCTTCAGCTCAGGTAATAATTCCAGGGTCCTGGGATCAAGCCCCGAGTCCAGCTCCCTGCTCAGGAGGGAGTCTGCTTCTCCTTCTCCCCCTGCCCCTCCCCCACTCATGTGAACACACACACTCTCTCTCTCAAATAAATAGATAAAATCTTCTAAAAAAATAAAAAATTGTATTTTCACCAGTCACGTCAAGACTCACTGCTCACTGTACCCTCATTAAAATAGTGTACTACTAAAAAAATAGTGTTTTATTTTTCTTACCTTCACCAATTTAATGAAAAATGATATCTCGTGGCTATTTAAATTTGCATTCTTTTATTACCAGTGCGGCTGGACATTTTTTCATAAGCTGATGAATTATTCATCCTTCATTTTGTGCACCGTCTGACTCCTGGACTTTGAACATTCAACAACTGGAATCTTAATGTTTTTCTGAGACATTGGTATGAACCTTTGTTAGAGGTATTTTTCCCATGTGCTGCTTGGTAGAATCTTAGCACTATCAGAAACCTTAGAATGTCATTGCGGGGAAAAAAAAGACAGAAATCTGAAGTTGAAAACCCTCCCGGAGTCATCCAGGCCCATGTCCACCCTGTATTTCAGTAGTTTGCCTAAACTGCTCCTGCCACGTCTCCTCCAAGATGCTATCTGGCTTCTGTTTAAGCATTTTGAGTAATGGAAACGTCACTGTTTCAGAAGCATCAGCCCTGAATATGGGCTGTAATGATTGGAAAATGTCTTATGTTAACCTCAAGTCTTTACACTGTATTTACATTGTAACTTAGTAACTGCTACCTAGTTCTATCAGGGAAGCTATTCAAATGGTCTTTCCCAGCATATGACATCCCTTTAAATCTTTGATGACAGTATAGTTCCCTAAATTCTCCAAGCCAGCATTCCAGTTACTTCAACTACTCATTTACTGTCATTTCTAAGCTCATCATTATTTTGACTGTTCTCTCCTAAACGTACCCAGACCTAATGCTCCTAACGAACTGTCTCTTTTTAGCTCCTTATTTCCCCATCTACAAAATGGCTTGTAGCACAGAAGGGACAATACTATCACTCTTGTGCCGTTGCTCTGTAAAACTGATTATAATTTAGTATTTTTAAAAACTCTTTAAAATAGTCTCTGATGTAAGTCAGACTTTCATGGAATTCAGACTTTAGCATTACAGGGAGACCATTATAAGTCATCTTATTTCCTCATATATATATTATTCTGATATTTTCTATCAAATTAAAGTAGCACAAATTACAAAGTGGTTCAGATGCCATAAAACCCGAGACCCCAATGTATACAGTGTGTATGTTTCTGTGGTAGGGTATTATTGTCAGTATATATTTTCCTAACCTTTGAGGATCTTACAAAAATTAGATTGTGAAATATCTTGTATAGTGCCTAATGATTTTTTTAAGTCTCTATTTAAATTCCAGTGTAGTTAACATACAGTATCATATTAGTTTCAGGTGTGCAATATAGTGATTCAACGCTTCCATACATCACCTGGTGCTGCCTAACAATATATTAAAAAAAAAAATCATAGCACGTCAGCTATGGAAATTCCTTTAGAGATCATCTAGTCCAACCTCTCCTTCCCAGTTTTCCAAAGAAACAAGATGAAGTTCAGGAAGCCTGAGACAGTTTCCCAAGGACACACAGGGCATTGGGAGCAGATTTCTGAAGTAGAAGTCAGTCAGCCAGGCTTTGCCATGAATCTCTGGATTGGTCACTGTGACATCAGAACACAGGAGGACACCTGTGTTCTCAGAAGGCTTTCCTGGTCAAAGATATTCCAGGCGGTGTCATCTGCCAAAATCACGAAGGTGAGACAACAGGGTAGGGCTCATTAGAAAAGCCACTTCGGGATGTTAATAATGAGGAATCTAGACAGCATTTGGTGGCAGACGGTATTTTCCAAAGACAACCACAGCAATAAATCCTTAAGGAATTCTTAACCCAGGCAATCCACAGATCTGTGAGGAATAACGAACTATTCTTTTAAGCCATGGAAATTTGGAACGGCTTAATACAAAGCAATAGATAACTGGGACAGACTTTCTAAACCACTCTCAATTTTTTTTTTTGGTCCTTTTTATAAACAATGGCTATCATTCATTAACAGAAATGCTAGTGAAAGGCATATAAAAGTATTCTTGATTCATAAATCCTCATGTTTAAAACCACTGGCCTTCTTTCCTAGCATTCCAGTTCCTTCAACTATATATTTGGTTTATATGTTATATTGCCAGAACCCTTTAAGCAAGACTCTATGATTCCCACTTCACAGATGAAGTGCTCTCGACTAAAAGCTAAGAGATTCTGCAAGCAAGTAATGGAGTCAGATTCAGACCCATAGCTCTCTAACTAGAGCTGGAGTTCTTTTCACGTTCAGTTGGTGAAAGGCTAAGATACTTGGCCTGGGGGAAGCCCTGGCTTTGGTTGGGCATTAAACAATTTGAGACAGGTAGTGTGGGGTTTGTCACTACTCAGTGGCAATAAGAATAATTATCTGATAGGGTTATGTGAAGACTAATCAAGATGACACATTTAAAGCAAGCAGCGCCATGCGTGTCTGTGGTGGACAGCCTCCCAATGATCCCTCCCATCCCTGCGCACACCAGCCTCTCCTGGCCCCAAGTAGCGCAGTCTAGTTCCCCTTCCCTTGAATCGGGGCTGTCCTGTCCTGCCGACTTTATTTTTCTAGTTTCTATAATTTGCATGAAGGCATTTTTTTTAAAGATTTTATTTATTTATTCGACAGAGATAGAGACAGCCAGTGAGAGAGGGAACACAAGCAGGGGGAGTGGGAGAGGAAGAAGCAAGCTCACAGCGGAGGAGCCTGATGTGGGGCTCGATCCCGTAACGCCGGGATCACGCCCTGAGCCGAAGGCAGACGCCCAACCGCTGTGCCACCCAGGCGCCCCTGAAGGCATTTTTTTTTAAAACTCTGGTGGGATGTAAGTGGCACGTTCAGTTATTGCTGCGAAAACTATTAATTTGGCTGACACACTTTTAAAATATACTTCTTAAAAATCTCCATAATTATTGACTCAGAATGCTTTTTCCCTATTAAGAGTAATAAGAATTGGCACATGAATTTGTAGTGAACTTCCTGAAATCTCATTACCGAGATGACCTCAGCAAGTATTGCAATTGACCAAAATTTTCCGTGTGACTTACTTCAGATGGAGAGACTGCGGTGAAAATGATATTCTGGGACGTCTAAGCACGGGCCGTACGAGGATTGGCAGTTTCTACTTTTTTGCTATTAAATGATTCCCCTTGGACTGCCATGCTAGGAGGAAGCCCAAGTTAGCCACCCGGAGAGCTGAGATGCCCTGGTTAGGAGCCTCTGCTGAGCTAGCCCCCTGCCAGTCTGCCGGCTGAATGCAGCCACCTGGGAAATTCCAGGCAGCCCCTTTCTGGGAAAAGCTGCCCATCCAATAGTCAAATCATGAGAAATAATAATTCATGTTGTTCGAAACCACTATACTTGTGTGTGGTTTGTTACTCAGCAGTGGATAACTGAAATGTTATCACATAGTAATGCTCAATAACTCTCACCTTTTAGTATTACTATTATTCAGAAGTTGGTATAAAAGCTAATGGTATTAATTTAGACAAAATTGGCAAAAAAATAAAAATAAATAAAACTAAAGTTGGCCGCATGGAAAATGGGAACAAAGAAAATTACTTTAATCCTTCATGAATTTTCATTTTTAAAATGTAAAATAAGGGGCGCCTAGGTCGGTTAAACGTCTGACTCTTGGTTTGGGCTCAGGTCATGATCTCGTGGGTCATGCGCTCGGCAGGGAGTCTGCTTAAAGATTCTCTCCCTCTGCCCCTCCCCTTGCTCTAAATAAATAAATAAATCTTTTTAAAAATAAAATAATAAAAGAAAATGTAAAAGAAGAACTTCCGTCAATTCCAGCCTGGGGAATTGTTGCTGCCATGATTGTTGAAATCCCCAAGATGGAACCTGAGCCACTCAATCAGTTCTTATTCAACCTGGAATCCTGCCTCCATCAAATAGTTTATAAATACATGCCTGTCACCTTCTTGCTTTTCTTCCTGACTCCCAACTCTGTGTAATTGCTGTCTAAACAGACACTGCACAATCGTTTATCAGATTTATAGGTCCCAGCCTCCTTCCTGGGTGATACAGCGTCTTCTCCAGGCAAACATGAATATCCACTCTCTCCCACGTCCCCTCCACCCCCATGCATCTGGAGTTTGGACTTCCTTCATCTATTTTAAACAAAGTAAAGATGTTAGCGGAGACATGTCTCCACTAAAAATGATTTGCTTTTCTTCCGCCAACCAGCACGGAGCCCCTTGGGAGAAATTTTAATTTGTTTTCTGAACAAGGGCATCTTGTTTCTCTTCTCTAAGGAAATACTGAGAGGGGAAAGAAGGGCTTATGCTTGCAAATAAGAATTTTTTTAATCCAAAACTGGGGTGGGTGGAGAATTTTTAAAATCCAGACTTACGGGAAAAATGGCGAACGAACACAGCTAGTCTCACCCCTCCGAAATCCTCATTTACATGGCAGTGAAGGTTTTTGTTTTTTTAAGGCCTATGCCCCCAGAGATGTGGCGAATGGGAGAAAAGACAAATGCAACAAAAGCAGGACGAGGGGCAGAGAGGAGAAAACGGAACCCGAGGGTCTTAGTTTCCTAGGGCTACTGTAACAGTGCCAAAAAGTGGGTGGCTTGAATAACAGAAATTTATTTTGCACAGCTCTGGAGGCCCAAAGTCCATGGTGCGTGGATAGGGTGGGTTCCTTCTGAGGGCTGTGAAGGAGAACCTGTCCCATGCCTCTCCCCCAGCTTCTGGCCGTTTGCTGGCAAGCTTTGTGTTCCTTGGCTGGTAGAAGCATCACCCAACCTCTGCCTTCAGCTTCACATGGTATTTTCCCTCTGTCCACATCCCTAAGTACAAATAACCCCTTTCTATAAGGACACCAGCCATATTGGATTAGGGCCCATCCTAATGACCTCATCTTAACTAATTACATCTACAAAGACCCTGTTTCTAAATAAGGTCACATTCTGAGATACAAGAGGAAGGACTTCAACCTAGGAAATTTGGGAGGACACAATTCCACCCATAATACTGAACCTGCAGTAGGAAATCTGAGAAGCCAGGCAATTTACACCACAGAATCTCGCAAATTCCCACAAACACGTGTCACCAGCTGTTCTGGAAGTGGGGCAAAGAAGTAAGACTGGAATAAGCTAGATGGGATCAAAGCTGTGTAAGCACCTCGGAAACTGCATTTACCCCACTTCAGCTGGAGGCTAATTCTCTGGAGCTGAGTTGTCCAATGGGGTAGCCACTAGCCAGATGTGGCTAATTAAATTTAAATTTTAACTAACTAAAATGATGCAGAATCAAATAAAATTAAACATCCTCAGTTCCACCAGTCACATTTTAGGTGCTCAAAAGACTCGTGCGGCTGGTGACTCTCTTAATAGATGGTACAGAACATTTCCATCATTGTAGAAAGTGCAGTTGGACAGCACTGTTCTGGAGAAAACGAAACAGAGGTTGTCTGCACTGGGGGAGTGAGAGGCGCAGTTGAGCACAGAGGCACACGTTAAAAAAGAAGGGGATAGAGTAAAATCTGTGCTGTTGGATACTAAGAAGTCCCCAACCCCACAGCCCTCTTCCTACCTTGATGTATTATTTTAAAATTCCAAACTACATTTGACCATTAGGAGCTCCAATGCAGGCCTATGTGTTCTACAAGAGACTCAGCAAAAGTGAGGAGGTATCTGATCTTTTATTTCCATGACAGATGGCTTGGCGTTGGGGTGGGCCCGTTATGACTAGTCACAGGGTATTCTGCTGCAGTGCAAAGTAGTAGTGTGATGGGACTGCTAGTAGACTAGTGAAGACGGTGCAGAGATATCCCTGCTGCCTCCAAGAGCCCTAAGAGTGGGCCTCGTTGACCAGGTTTATCCTTAAGGACAAGAGTTAGTTGTGGGGGGCAGGGGGTGCCTGGGTGGCTCGGTTGTTTAAGTATCCGACTCTTGATTTTGGTTCAGGTCATGATCTCAGGGTCCTGGGATCAACCCCAAGTTCGGCTCCACACTCAGGACAGAGTCTGCTTGTCCCTCTCCCTCCCCTCTCCTCCTCCCCCCAAAAAATAAACAAATAAAATCTAAAAAAAAAAAAACACCAAGAAACAAAGAGTTAGCTGTAAAACTTCCCTGTAACAGATTTCATAAAGCTGAATGTACACAGAACATTGCAAGCCTGTGGCATATTTATTTCTAAGTACATGCGAATTTGTTTGGCACTGGCTTTGGTATTGTGATGTCTATGTCATTAAATTTTACAGGCATTGGTTTCTATATCAAGAAATTAAATGATTGCTAATGAAACATTTTGAAATGCTATTTAGAGGGAAAGATTGTTTCCTGATTTCTTCCTACAGCAGGATGTGGCTTCTAGAAAATTTGATTTTCTTTCGCTTAAACATATCTATTTTTTAATTGAAATTTTCCTTGAGATAATTGTAGATTCATATGCAGTTGTAAGAAATAACAGAGAAATCCTGCGCACCCTTTATTTAGTTGGTAATATCTGTTCAAGTGTTTTGGGATTGTTGTTCTTTCCAATTAGGTAATGAAATTATTTTCCTCTGACATGTAGTGTTGATGCTTTATGTGTACGTGTATAATGCAGACGACTTGGTCAATTACTTACGTGCTCTAGCCCTCACTTTCCGATATTTAAAGGAAGAAGTTGTACTAGTTCATTCATAAGGGTTCATCCAGTTCTGATATTCTAACAGAATCTGAGACCAAGATCTTTGGCAAGCCACAGCTGCCACTGCTTCTGTGACAGCCCACAAGCTAACAATGGTTTCTACATTTTTAAATCGTTTAAAAAATTGAAAAAAAAAAAACTTTTTGTGACATGTAAAAACTGCACAGACTTCAAATGTCAGTGTTCATATAAAGTTTTATTGGAACACAGCCGTGCTCATTCGTTTACATATCATCTATGGTTGCTTTCATGTTACATATGTCCCACAAAGCCTATGACAGAGACATATGTCCCACAAAGCCTAAACTATTTACTGGCTCTTTGCAGAAAAAGGTTGCCAGCTCCTTCTTTAAACCATTCATGCCTTTAACCCAGGAATGCCACTTCTAGAAACTTATCTTAAAGAAAAGCAGAGATGTCTAAAACTAGAGGACGTATTACATAAAATATGTTACCTGCACCTTTTGGAGAAGTATGAAGTCATTAAAGACAATGTTTTATAAAACAACTTAATGAAATGGGAAGTGCTCACAAATACATTCATTGTTCAATTGAAAATATAGATTTATTATTTTTTTAAAGATTTTATTTATTTATTTATTTATTCGACAGAGATAGAGACAGCCAGCGAGAGAGGGAACACAAGCAGGGGGAGTGGGAGAGGAAGAAGCAGGCTCCCAGCGGAAGAGCCTGACGTGGGGCTCTATCCCATAACGCCGGGATCACGCCCTGAGCCGAAGGCAGACTCTTAACGACTGAGCCACCCAGGTGCCCCAATTGAAAATATAGATTTAAAAAGAACATGCTCATAACACAAATTTTGTGAGGAAAAAAAATCAACAACCTTTCATGTATTATATTGGTAGGAAAAAAAACAAAAACAAAAAAAACAAAACAAAAAAAACACCTGACAAATGCTCTCAGTGCTTATTTGGGATGGAAGGTTTTCTATTTTCCTCTTCATTGCATTCTGCATTTTCTAATGTTTCTACAAAGAACATATTTTACTTTATTCCATCTGAAAATTTTTAAGTTCTATCCTATATTGTTTACTACTACTTCTAGCTGAATAGTCACTTACACATGTTTTTAGCAGAGAATTAATATACCTCTGTATAGTTTGCCAATAATCATCAGAGTGCAAAGCATGGGAAAATCTGAGCAAGACAGCATTGAATTCTAACTTCCTGCTTCATAGTGCTTTGTAAATATAATTAATACTGCTGATTCTGTGGTGGTTTTATATTCACTTTAAAATGAAGTTTGGTTCTGAGATACCACTTTATATCCATCAGATTGACAAAATCTTTAAAATCTGAGTATTGGTGGATAAACAAGAGTTTTCATGTATCTATGATAGGAGTGTAAATTAGATCAGCCACTTCCGATAACAATTTGCCAATTTTTAGTAAGATTTAAACTGCACATATCTTGTTCCCCAGCATACCCATTTCTAACTATATACTCTAGAAAAGTTCCCTTGTGTACAAAAGGATAAAAAATCAGGGCAAAGTTGTTTGTAAGCACAATTTTTTTTAAAAAGAGAGAAATTAGATGTATCATGTATTTCCGCGGTCAAGGAAATGTGTTAATAAAATGAGTTTTAATCATGTGGTAATCTCATATAGCAGTTAAAATGAATGAATTCTATTATATCACCATGATGAGTAACATTTAAAAAGGGGAGGGCAAAGAGATATGTATAATACTCATGTAAAGCGTTAAAAATCAGAAGATTGTTGGGGCGCCTGGGTGGCTCGGTCGGTTAAGCGTCTGCCTTCGACTCAGGTCATGATCCCAGGGTCCTCGGATTGAGCCCCGCATCGGGGCCCCTGCTCAGTGAGAAACCTGTTTCTCCCTCTCCCTCTGCCTGCCGCTCCCTCCATTTGTTCTCTCTCTCTGTCAAATAAATAAATAAAATCTTTTTTAAAATCAGAAGATTGTATATATTGTTCATTATTACATGTAAAAACAGAAAAAAAATTGAAAACATAGACCTAAATGATACGTACCGTATTTGTGACAGTGTTCACTCTGGGAAAGGAAGAAGGGAATTAGGGGTACAGAAAAGTTCAAGGGATTACAATTGTATTCATGAAATTTTATTTCATTCCTAAAACAAACAAGGAACTTAAACGTATACAACATAATGTGGATTTCTGGTTTTGTTGGACATCTGCTTATATTTTATATGGTTTGCCTTTTTTCCCCCTTGATACTGCTTTAACAGCTCAAGGAAGTCAAGATGGGTAAAATTCACAGACTACCATAGTGGGAAAGTGAAAGGATCTCTAAAAGAAGATAGAACTGAGTGATCTCACAATTTATTAGGACTATTTTGAATTCCTATCTATAAGGATGTTCCTCTGAGGCCTTATCTCTAGATCCTAGTATTCCAGGAAGTCATGTGCCTACTATGGTTTTATAGTAGGACCAGAGCCGTCTCCACCAAGTCCATAACACTTCCAAGTTCAATGACATTTGCAGTGATCGACATTGCTACCCTTTAGCATAACATAACTAGAGAAGAGCATAGGATGTTTTGTTTCAAAACACGAAGACTATGTCTCACAAGTAAAACAAGAATCACAAAGGTTATTGGGGAAAAAGAGAAAGAAAGAGGTAATTGTTGGTTATAAAAAAGATAATTCACAGATTCTTTCCTCAAAATTATTAATATCAGCTTTCAGAACATTTACTATTCATCTACATTTTATCAAATTCTGGTTGTAAAATTTTAAATGACTATACACTTTTTAAAAAATCATATATAGCTGAATAGATAAGAGTACAGGTGTTAGGGGTCACTGGGTGCTCAGTGGGTTAAGCATCCGACTCTTGGTTTCAGCTCAGTCATGATCTCAGGGTTGTGAGATGGAGCCCCACATTGGGCTCTGCCCTGAGAGGGGAGTCTGCTTGAATCTTCTCTCTCCCCTTCCCTCTGCTCCTCCCTTGACTCTCTCTCTCTCTCTAAAATAATAAATAAGTAAATCTTTTTTTTTTTTTTAAGAATACAAGCATTAGATCTAGAATACCCGGGTCTGAATCTAGATTATGTCATTTACTATTTATATGAGTTTAGGGAAGTAATTTAGCCTTTTTAAGTAATGCAGTTATTTTAGCTATTTAGCTTTCTAGTTTTAAATCTATAAAATGGGAATAATAATAGTACCTACTCCACAAGGTAATTACAATCATTAAATGGGTTACTACATATAAAATTTTAAAAACATAAATAAAAACCCTCAACAAATGTTGGCACTTTGTATATTCCTTCAATATGTTTAACGGATGGCTAAATGATGTATGATATTTCCCAAACGCTGTGTACTTAGTAGGTATTCAGTAATACTGATGGTAACAAACATGAAACAACATGAAATCCATTAAGTCATCACAGAATCATTATTCAAGCCAGTAGCTGGCTTCGTATCTACTCTTGCATCTTAAGGCCCCCATCATTCTTAGCACTTGATGTCACAACACAGCACGTCTGTAACGCCTCAGAGCAAGATGACGGTTTCCTTGAGCCATGGCTTTCAGGAGGCACACAGTTCTGCAAAAACAAAGCGGTTGTCCCAGGATAGACAACAACAAAATGGTAGAGGCTTCATAAAATTGAACTTCCTGTTTAGCCTTCTCATCTCTGAACCTAACCATCTCGACTCTATCTTTTCTCATAGATATTATCAACTCATTGAACTTTTCTGTTCGTTCTTCCTAGTCCCTCATGTGTACCCTACCATGTAGCAGACTTCCACACAGGAGAAGAGAGCTGGCTACTTGACAATAGTTTAAATATACTTTCCCTTTGACACTTCACTCTTCCTGACATGATCAGTTTCCTGGTGGGGAAAACCAATTGAAGAAAAATAAATTTTGTTTGATGTAGAAAGGATGTCGTTTTGGTCCTAATAATTCTTTTGATAGAGATGGAGATTGCTGTTTAAAAGTTACAGCTTTTTGGGACACCTGGGTAGGTGAGTTGGTTAAGTGTCTGCCTTCGGCTCAGGTCATGGTCCCAGCGTCCTGGGATCGAGCCCCACATGGGCCCCCTGCTCAGCGGGGAGCCTGCTTCTCCCTCTGGCTGCCTCTCCCCCTGCTTGTGCTCGCACTCTCTCTCTGTTAAATGAATAAAGTCTTTTTTTAAAAAAGTTACAGATTTTCTACTCTTTGCTCCTTCTCTCCTGGGGGAAACTTCTACTTGAGATCCATGCCTAAAGAAAGTATTTTCAACATGACTTTCTTACAGAAGGGGCAAATAGACAGTGGGGCTTTTCTATATGAGCGTAGTTTTCTTTAAACATGACTCTGATTAAATAAATTAAGACTAAAAGACTGATTCTTAGATGGGAGTTAGAAAAATTCACATTCAGATGGCCCCACTAAAATAAAACTGCTGTTGACATCTGGACTCTGGGTCTAATGGCTAAGTTGGAAACTGAGCCGGAGATCTGATGCGTAAAACAGAAAACCTGCTGAAGACGCACGAGTCACTATTCTTGGAATGAGAATCATATTTTCAATCAGAAGGACATGTTTTTGTTTTTCCGTTCCACTTTTTGAAGTAATTTTTAAATGCATAGCTTCTATAATTTTATTTTAAATGAAAGCAAATATTTCTAATGCTTTACAGTTTACAAAACACACTTTCCATACTTTACCTCACTTAATCTTCATGACAAGCTTTTGAAGTGGGTGTAAGTATTAGTTCTCTTCAACAGATGAGAAGAGTGAAGCTCCACCGGCCCAAATTCCTCATCCGAGGACTTGAAGCTGCTAAATTTCATGGGTGAGACTTGAAGCCAGATTTCAGGCTCCAAGCTTCAGAGTTCTCTCTGCTACACTTGGCCCTTGCACCTCCGTCATTTTCCTGCATGTTTCATTTGCAGTTATTTTCCTTAAATAGGGGCACAGTCACTAGAATGTCAAAATATACAATGGTTATAAATGGCCTACGTTCTTTACCGCAAATTCTCATTTAACGTAAGTCCATAGGTATTTATATAACTCGGTGATGATGACACAGGGGTTTGCTCTGTATTGGGAAGGCAAAGTATTACAGCAGACTAAAGACTCTGGAATGAGACTGAATCCCAGCCTCCCACCTCCCACTGCTGGGCAAGTTTCTGTGCCTTTTTCCTCATCTGTATAAAGGGTACAATAAATTCTATTTCATAGGGTTGTTGTGGTAACTAAATGTTGTAATCCATATTAAGCACTTAGAACAATGACTGAGACTTAATAAGAACGCAATAAAACCTGGTTAATATTCTTTGGAAGGACGGAGATTTGTGATGACCATACTCCATACATAATGACTTGAAATGCATAAATAAGTCTGCCATCTGGAGGAAACTGATAAGTGCCTTAGACTAGGTATTAACCAGGAATTATTAAGGTTCTAATCAGGGAAGCAGGAGTCAAAGGAGGAGGCTGTTTGAGAAAACATGTGGGTAGGGGGAGGATTCTAGAAGATAGAACAGAGACGCAGGTTTCCCCCCAAAATGGTGACTAGAATTATTATTTGATTTAACAGTTGTTTAAAGCAGTGTGACCACTGGTGCCAAGCTTCAAGAGTGAGACATAGAAAAGGGAAAGGCTTCCAGAATTTTCCAGCTCCCCATTCCAAGGAAGCATCTGACCTGAATAGCTGATCTTCTCAGTCAGCTACTGTGTGGTGAGGCTACCAGGCTTCAGGAAGACAAGTGCAGTATTTCTGCCAAGGAGACTGAAGCTTCCAGGTTACAGTCTGCCCTCCCCTTCAAGTCTCACTGACTCCGGGACTCCTCTAAGTCACGTAGCTCCTTAGGAACCCTCTCCTCACTTCTTCTTCACCCCTTCTCCCTTCTGCCTCCTCCTTCCCTTCCATGTGATTCTATCTAATGATGTTTTTGTGAAGGATGACTAAGACACGAAATAATTTTGTGAAAATAAAGAATGCCTTCTGGTTAAATGATGATTAAACAAGAAATAAAAATCAAACCAACAAGGCATAACTACCTTTTAATCATCATGTGCACTAGCTTGCTCACTCTCAAAATTAATGATTTCAGACATTAATTTAATTGTGCCTCAGACCCTCAGGCTTGATACTGCTATTTTATGGAGGAGCAAACCATGACACAGAAACAATTCGCCTGATAGAAGCCCATGAGTCAGGAGGAGAGTCAACGAGAGGCCTAAAAGACTTGACCCCTGGCTGGACTAGCAGCCCAAAGGTAACCTCCAATTTACTTTAGACTGAGACTTTCTGCTACGTGCTCTGGTAACTCAGAGGGCTGTCCTCAGGGCTATAAAGGGAAGCTACAGAAAAAGTCCTCTAACCATGTTAATAACCTGGAGAAGTCCTCCAGCCTCGAGAGTGGTAACTTTGTTCTTTAAATTTCCCAGAACAATACATATATATGTATTTGTATATGTACGTGTTTGCATATATGTAAGATACACAAACACTGTGTGTGTGCTTGTATATATGTTATATATATGTTTTATATATATATATATTATATATTTTTGACTTGGACATTGACTACATAAATAATTCTTACAATTCAGCAATAAGAAGACAACTGAATAGAAAATGGGCAAAAGATTTGAATAGATAAAAGAAGATACCTACAATTGGCCAATAAGCACAGAAAAAGATGCTCAACATCATTAATCGTTAGGGAAATGCAAATTAAAACCACAGAAGTATAGCACTTCGTATCCATTCCAGTGGCCACATTTGAAAAAACTCACAGTACGAGGTGTTGTCAAGCCTGTAGAGCAGCTGGGACTCTCACACATTGCTGGTGGGAGTGTAATATGATACAGCCGCCAAAGAAACTTACCTGACAATTTCTTACAAGCTGTCCAAATGAGCTAGCAATTCCATTTCTAGGCATCTAACCAAGAGAAATGAAAACATGTCCACACAAAGACTTGTACACAGATGTTCGCAGCAGTCTGTGGAAGGCAACGTCTCACATGGAACCCAGTGATCTCCGCCTCCTGGAATCCATGCCTTTATGCAACACCCTCCCCTTGAGTGCGGGCTGAAGCTAGTGACTTATCTCGCACAAAGAGGTTATGGCAAAAGTGAGGAGATGCCACCGCTGAGATTAGGTTCAAAAAGACCGGTTTTCATATTTTGGCTCTCTCTTCCTCTCTTCCTCCCTCACTCTGATGAAGCCATTGGGCATATTATGAGCTTCTCTTTGAAGAGGACCACATGACAAGGAATTGAGGGAGGCCCCCAACCAACAGCCGGAGAGGAACTGAGGCTCTCAGTCCAACAGCCCTCAAGAAATGGAATCCTGCCGAACACCGTGAAGATGAGAATGAGCAGCTTGGCCAACACCTTGCTCACAGCTGTGTGAGAGACCTGCAGGCAGAAGCATCCAGCTGAGCGAGACCCAAATCCCTCACACACAGAAACTGTGATATAATGGTATTTCCTTCTTAAATCACTTAAGTTTTCTTTTTCCCAGTAGGTTTGCCACCAGAACACAAATGTTGTGAAAACCACCACTCAACCTAAACCAAAATGGGAAAAGACAAGACTCACATCAATGTCGTCATTAGACACGTAAATTCAGGCAGGTCAACCGCTACTGGTCATCTGATCTACAGATGTGGTGGGATCGACATAAGAACTATCGAAAAATTTGAGAAGGGGGCTCCTGAGATGGGAAAAGGCTCCTTCAGGTGCCTGGGTCTTGGATCAACTGAAAGCCGAACGTGGACGTGGTATCACTATTGATACCTCCCTGTGGAAACTGGAGACCAGCAAATATGTGACCATCATTGATGCCCCAGGATACAGAAACTTACTCAAAAAGATGATTGAGGCACAGGTCAGGCTGACTGTGCTGTCCTGATTGTTGCTGCTGTGTTGGTGAATTTGAAACAGGTATCTCCAAGAATGGGCAGACTCATGAGCATGCCCTTCTGGCTTACACACTGGGTATAAAACAACTAATCGTTGGTGTTAACAAAATGGATTTCACTGAGCCACCCTACAGCCAGAAGAGATACGAGGAAATCGTTAAGGAAGTCAGCACCTACATTAAGAAAATTGGCTACAGCCCGACACAGTAGCATTTGTGCCAATTTCTGGTTGGAATGGTGACAACGTGCTGGAGCCAAGCGCTAACATGCCTCAGTTCAGGGATGGAAAGTCACCCGTAAAGATGGGAACGCCAGGGGAACCACCCTGCTTGAAGCTCTGGATTGCATTCTGCCACCAACTCATCCAACTGACAAGCCCTTGCGTCTGCCTCTCCAGGACGTCTACAAGATTGGTGGTATTGGTGCTGTCCCTGTGGGCCGAGTGGAGACTGGTGTCCTTAAACCTGCCATGATGGTCACCTTTGCTCTAGTCAGTGCTACAGCTGAAGTAAAGTCTGCTGAAATGCACCATGAAGCTTTGAACGAGTTTCTTCCCAGGGACAATGTGGGCTTCAATGTCAGAAACATATCTGTCAAAGACGTTCGTCATGGCAATGTAGCTGGTGACAGCAAAAATGACCCACCCATGGAAGCAGCTGGCTTCACAGCTCAGGTGATTATCCTGAACCACCCAGGCCAGATCAGTGCTGGATACGCACCTGTGCTGGATTGTCACACAGCTCACATGGCTTGCAAGATTGCTGAGCTGAAGGGGAAGATTGATCGTCGTTCTGGAAAAAGGCTGGAAAATGGTCCCAAGTTCTTAAAATCTGGTGATGCTGCCGTTGTTGATATGGTTCCTGGCCAGCCTGTGTGTGTTGACGGCCTCTCTGACTCCTCCTCTGACTCGTTCTGCTGTTCGTGACATGAGACAGACGGTTGCTGTGGGTGTCATCAAAGCAGTGGACAAGAAGGCAGCTAGAGCTGGCAAGGTCATCAAGGCTGCCCGGAAAGCTCGGAAGGCTAAATGAATATTATCCCCAATACCTGCCCCCCCCCCGTCTTAATCAGTGGCAGAAGAAGGGTCTCAGAACTGTTTGTATCAATTAGCCATTTAAGTTTAATAGTAAAAGACTGGTTAATAATAACAGTGCATCTTAAAACCTTCAGAAGGAAAGGAGACTGTTTTGTGGAACATTTGGCATGTGTGTGTGTGTGTGTGTGTGTGTGTGTGTGGCAGTTTAAAGTTATTAGTTCTTAAAATCAGTACTTTTTAATGGAAACAACTTGACCAAAAATCTGTCACAGAATTTTGAGACCCATTAAAACAAAAATTTAATGAGGAAAAAAAAATTTTAAGATAGATCACTAAGTTTTGTGGTGATTTGTTATGAATACGTAACACATTCATAGATATCAAAAGCTGAAAACAACAGGACAATGATAAACATTGTGTGTATTCATTCAGTGGAATGCCAGTTGGCAATAAAAAGAAACAAACGTCTGAAACATGTAACAACATGGATGAATTTAAAGCCACTAAACTCACCAAAACACAAATTGCAAACAAAAGAGGGGGTATAGTATAATCTCAATTACATGAAAGTCTAGGAAAGACAAAACATATTTGAAGTGACAAAGAGCAGATCAGTGATTGCCCAGGGCCAGATGGTGGGGGCTGACTGAAAAGAAGCAAAAGAAATTTCTGGGCATATGGATAAGTTCTGTATATGATTGTGCCAATATAAACAATATAGATTGTATAGATCTTTGTCATAATGCACTGGATTAAATACTTAAAAATGATATATAGGCAAAAAAAAAATAAAAATAAAAAAGGTATATAGGCATATTTTATCATATGCAAATTATGCTGCAGTTAAATTGATTTGAAATTTTTTTTAAAAATCCCAAAGTAAATACAAGGTGCAAAACTATGGCAGCAACTTTTTTTTTTAAGCAGGCTCCACAGTCAGCATGGAGCCCGACGCAAACTTGAACTCACGACCCTGAGATCAAGACCTGAGCTAAGATCAAGAATCGGATGCTTAACTGACTGAGCCATCCAGCCACTCCTATGGCAGCAAGTTTAAATACCTGTAGGAAATGAACCATTTCCTAGCCAATATAAGTAACCAAAACTGGCTAGAGAAGAAATGGAAAACTAGAATGTACAGCAACCACATATAATGATTGAAAAGATGATTAAAGAACTACCAAAAGCTACTTAGAAATTATTTCACTTATTGAGCCTCAGTTTCTTAATCTGCAAAATGGAAATAAAGTAACACTTAGCTCACAGAACTTCTGTGAGAATTGCGCTAATGTGCTTAGTATAACACTGGGGCCACAGGAGATGTTCAGTACTAGCTTCCCTGGTGAGCAGCGGTGTTTTAAGCCCTTTCGATGCAAGTTTTACTTCTCTTTCCAGATGGGCAACACAACATTACTCAATTCAGCCCACAAACATTAGGTTCCTCCTTTCAAGATTCTTCCCAAGGTGATTCCCAACTCCACAGGATGGAACAGTCTCTCTGTGTTTTTCTTTCCTGAACCTAATTGTGGAGAGAGAGGAGGAAAGATGACTAAAAGCAGGAAGAAGGAGGCTAAGCCCCCAGAACGGGAAAAACTGCCTGGGGAGGAAGGAGACGAGACCTCTTAGGAATATCGTAAGCCTGTCAACACACATCCTTCTGCAAGCCCCGAAGTAGGATGACGCAGCCAGCTCTGGGCTGGAGAATGCTGAAGTTTCAGAGAGCTAGTCCACGGTGCTGCCGGGCTAGTTTTCGGCATCTAAAGCTAAGGGGAAGATTGATGGAACCAGAGTTTTCATCTGGGTGCCTTTGCCTCCCTCCCTGCCTCAGGCAAGCCTCTGGGCTGAGGGAGGAGACTGCGCCCCTGGGAGGTTTAGGAGTGGTGTTCAGGGAGTGGGGCCTCCTGCCCTGCCCGTTGGAGGTCTAAAAGAATGCGGCAGATTTTTCCCGCTGGCCTCCTCCCCTCTCCATACTTTATGACTATTTCTCTTGGCCTCCTCCAGCATCTGGGAATGTTCTAGCTTTCAGACAAATGCTGGAGTTCCTGTAGCTCTGACCTGGGTGATACTTAATGCCAGAGAGCATTTCTGTGGGGAGCAGGGAGGGGCCAGTGCCTGGCTGTTATTCCAGGGAGCGGGGGTGAATTCCAATACAGCCATTATCACATCCCCTCCACCTTCAAATACACCTTTCCCCACACTCACACAGAGTAGACATCGGAGAGTCAGGTCAGGCTCAGGCTCCGAGGGACAATTGCTAAGAACCTGCCACTGCATCATGGGAACTTTTCAGTAACTTCCCTAGGTGACTTCCAGTGAATTCCCTCCAGAAAAAAACGAGCATTTTAGGCAAGGGATCTGGCGCTGAAATCAAATGGATCCATCGGGCTCTGCCATTCGGCAACTTTGTGGCCTTGGTTTTTTTCATCTCTAAAATGGGGAAGATTATACCACCTCCTCTGAATGGTAGTTTTGAGAATGAAATGGGATAGCATGTGTTGAGCACATGCTACTGTCCCTGGCTCATCACAGAGACTCAGTAAATATGAATATGGCCTTGACCACTATCATTCCACCTATATCCCATAGGAGTGCATGCAAGACAATTCACCACATTCTGCTAATTTTCCCCGTTGCCCGTTACTAAAAGCTGCAGTGATATTTAGAGAGATCTCGGAGATTCTACAAAAGACAGTTCAACTCAAATTTGGCCTAACAAGCATTTGTGGAGCACAAGCTATGCTTCTTGTAGGTACTGGGAGTTAAAGGTGATTTCTGGTTACCTGTTGCCAAAGCCACCCCAAAACACAGTGTCTTAAAACAAGGTATTCTTGATTGTCAGGGTTTTGTGGGTTGGGTCAACCCAGTTGGCTTGTTTTTATGTAATAATGGTAAGTGAACTGGGTATCCAACCTGGTTTCTTCACTCCCTCATCTGGGGATCTGCTCTCCTCAAGGCACCTTTCTCTAGGAGAGCAGTCCAGCTAGACTTTTTACAGGGTGGCTCAAGGTTCCAAGAAATAGAAAGCAGACGCTGTCAGTGATCTTACAACCTGAGCCTAGAAAGGGTCCGGAGTCTCTTCTGCCACTTGCTGATGACAAACAACTACTCGGCAGCCAGATTTAAGGAAGAAGATGAACAGAGCCTACCTTTCAACAGGGAAGCAGCACGTAGATACACAAGGGGAAGGACTTGGCTGGTGCTGAACATCGTTGGAGATAAGCTACCAGTGACTGCAATGCAGGAGCTCCATGCGGATAAAACACAAGCTATTTACTTGTATGATTTTATTCTTTTCAGCTGATAGTTTTTCATCCAAGTGTGTGACAAGAATCATTCACCCCATATCTCAAGCTTCTGAGTTCCTGTCACTGAAATTGATTCCTCCCATGAAGGGCAAGTTCAGGGAATGCACCAGATCGTGACATTTTTCTATTAGCTAAGATGGTTTTGTCACTGTAGGACTCTTTGTACCCACAAATTTCATCTCCCGGGTGAGCACGTCACTTTGCCCTCCTTGCCTTGTCTTCAGAGTAAAAGCCAAGGCTTTTGATCAGCCAGACTGACAGCCCGCTCCTAGTCCCATTTCCTGGCACTGCCTTGTAAACTTCCATTTTCCCAGTAATCCCAGCTTCCAAAGAGTTCAATTACACAGGAAATTCTTCCAACTAGAATAAGTCATAGGCTTTAATGCCTCCTTGTACTTCTTCAAAGCACTTACCTTAATTTGTATCTTTATATTTAAAAGGTTGTTGGGGTCATTTCTCTCTTCCTCATTAGACCCTCAGCTCTACAGAGTCAGGTGCCATTTATCTCCAGCATGTAGGTCTGTGCCTCGTACATACCAGGGGCTCAATAAGATTCTTTGAATGAATCGCTCCTTCTTTCCAGAACTACTTAGAGGTAAAAGAAGACAAACCCATTCATATGGAGAGAAATTTTTAAAATTTATTTTCAAAAACACAGAGTCTGAGTTTTAACCGGCAGACCTTGGAGATCTGGATATCCAACTTAAAAATGTGAAATGATTGGAGACTGTGACTCAAGCAGGTACAGTGTAACCTTTCAGAACCACTTCCACAGCCGTAGATAAGACCTGAAGCATGCGAGGCTCTACTAAAGGAATATTTCTAGGTTTGAACTCTCACTTACCATTCCAGACCTTCTTGCTGTGTTCTCACATCTCACATTCCTTCCCAGCTGCCTCATCCCCGGCTATCCAACCCTGTCTGATGGATGTTACAGTTGTAGTCGTCCGTTTGGCTTAAAATCTCCCTAAAAATCCAAATGCCTTTGGACAACATCTTACAAAAGTCTGTCCTTGCCTCACCTCCACACCCACATATAACTCTGGAATCCTCTACTAAATTCCAATACCCTGATTCTCAACATATTGAGACACAGCCTCATTTAGCCTTTGGGCTCCCCAGCCTGGAAACACAGATGGGCAATTGGACTCCAGGAATCTTCTTATTCTTATTTTTTATCATGGAAAATTTTAAAGGTAAAGAAAACACCATCATGAACTATTATACTCATCCCCCAGCTTTGATTATTATCAACCCATGACCAGTCTTTCCATCCACACCTCCACCCACTTCCCCTCTCTCCTGGATGGATTTCAGTGTCTATCTCTAAAAGATAAGTGCTTTAAAAAAAAAGAAAAAACCAACACACAACTAAAACTCATTATCACACCTGAAACTACTCTGGACACTCTTAAATGTCAGTAACCACTGATTTTCAGTCTGAAAGATATAAGAAAGCTCCATAAACTTAGTCCTTCTTTACTACTGCCTTCCCCAAATACTCCACAAATAAACAACCACATGCACTCTCCAAAGAGCAAAAAGATATGCATTTTTTTTTAAAAAAAGATTTTATTTATTTATCTGTCAGAGGGAGAGAGCTCACAAGCAGGGCAGAGGAAGAGGGAGAAGCAGACTTGCCACTGAGCAGGGAGCCTGATGCAATGTGGGGCTCCATCCCAGGACCCTGGGATCATGACCTGAGCCAAAGGCAGATGCTCAACCCACTGAGCCACCCACGTGTCCCAAAAGATATGCATTTCTGATGACATTTTTTTATTGTCTCATGTAAGAAATGGCACTAACAGATAATTGGCTTTGCTTTTATCAGTGTTCTTCGGACAAAGACCACTGGAGATACCTTGAACAAGTTGGGTTTGTTTTGTTTTGTTTTGTTTTTACAGGTTGCTGTGAGGGGAACACACCCATGGAGAAACCTGGAGCATCTCAGTAAGAGGGTGTCGGAAAGAAGCTGGTAAAGAATATGAACTTCATTTGGGTTGGACTCAAACCCAAGGGTTTAAGGAAGCAGGGGCTTCCTCTGGATTATCAGAAAATGGAGGCAGTTCTATGATTGGACATCCCAACAGGTCTTCTCTGGAGGGAGGACAGACTAGTTGCCCAGTAAGCCAGCAAGGGAATGCTTAGTGTTTTTTATTACACAGTGACCTTGTTTTTGTGTCAGTCATGGTCTGAGAGTGACCTCATTTGATATAGATATCTGTAAGATTGTTTCTGTCCAACAGGAGAACAAAATGACACCATGAGCCTTAGACCACCTTGTAATAGTGTTGACATTAAGCTGTGAAAGTCAAATCCATTCCAGATGTCGTGGGCAACTTTTTTCCTTTCTCATTATCCTATCACTTTCCAGGGTATATCAGTTTGGTAACTACTACTATCTTTAGTCCTGGTTCTGGTTGGCTTTAATCCTGGTTGAGTTTCTGAACCCACTTTTCCTTTTAGATCATCTTGATCACTCATTATTTATTAGTGTGTCTATGTGTTTTATTATATTATATTCAAGTGTTGATAAACATCCTTAAATCTTTCTCTAGAGAAGAAAAATGAATCCACGCATTCCCACTGAGATCCAAGGGAACATAATTGTTTAAAAATAGCTTCCAAACATTTGATGGTTGTAAAATGATGATACACGAGACAGGAAAGATGAAAGGATACAGTCTAATGTGACCCTTGTGAAACACTGGCATGGAATTCAAAGGCTTCTGTTCAAGTGCTGCATGTGTGGCTCTTGATAGAGTCACTATGTCACCAGCCCTCCCTTATGTCGTCTGCAATGAAACTTAGTTGGGGTTTAATGTCTTTCCACTTGTGTCAGCCTCTGATTCTACAGCATAAAATAGGCTTAGCTGTGTTATATGTTTATATGCCTCCTTCCTTCCTTCTAACTCTTTATCATGGAAAACTTCAAACGTGGATTAAAGTAGAAAGAAGAGTAAAGCAGTCCCCAAGTAGCCATCATCAACTTCCCAGCCAGCAAATTCCCAGCCTGCCCAGGCTGTTGCATTTCTACACCCAGCCACGCCCACGCCTGTGGCTATTTTGAAGCAAATCCCTAGACGTCACCTCTGTCACCTCGTTTCATTTGCTTTTCCTTACTGGAAAGAAAAAAAAAATTTTTTTAAAGAAAAAGGACCGTTTTAAAATGTGGAGCCCACAGCATCACCTTTGCTCATACGTAGAAATTGAAGGAGCAAGAGTCTTCATTTAGTAGTGTGACTACGGATGAACAGCACCTTTATCGGAAGTAGTCAAGATAACATGACGGTCAGGGGCGCCTGGGTGGCTCAGTCCTTAAGCGTCTGCCTTCGGCTCAGGGCGTGGTCCCAGAGTCCTGGGATTGAGCCCCACATCAGGCTCCTCCGCTGGAAGCCTGCTTCTTCCTCTCCCACTCCCCCTGCTTCTGTTCCCTCTCTCGCTGGCTGTCTCTCTCTGTCAAATCAATAAATAAAATCTTTAAAAAAAAAAAAGATACATGATGGTCAGGTGCATAGAAAAACCAAAAAAAAAAGTAAAGACATAATTTTTTGCAGACTTTTCTTTACTTTTAAAAATAGTTTTCTGCAGCCATTTGTCAGCTCTAATTGAAACAATCATAGACATGGGCCTGGGATCAGAGAGAACTTGTGAGCCCCATGGGGGAAGGACGTTCAGTCCCAGCCGCAGTCCGCCGCCGTCTGTTTTTCTGCTTGGTCCTCAGCTTCCAGTGAGCTAATACCCAGGTCTGCGGCCACGTCTGTGGCCTCACCGATGTTGCAGGGGTTCAGTGAATGGGCTAGTGCAGATCCACATAGATTCATACTGCAGGTAGGGTTGCCAGATAGCAAATACAAATACAGGATGCACAGTTACATTCAAATTTTCATAAACAACAATTAATTTTTTAGTATGAGTATCTCCCAGAAACTGCATAGGACATATTTATACTAAAAGAAAGAAAGAGAGAGAGAGAGAGAGAGGGAGGAAAGAAAGAAAGAAAGAAAGAAAGAAAGAAAGAAAGAAAGAAAGAAAGAAAGGAAGAAAAAGAAAAAATTCAGGGATGCCTGGGTGGCTCAGTCAGTTAAGCGTCTGACTGTGGCTTGGATTGTGATCTCCGGGTCCTGGGGTTGAAAGGCGCCTCGGGTTCCCCACTCTGGGGGGGTCTGCTTGTCCCTCCCCCGCAGCCCCTCCCCCTGCTGGTGCTTACATGCACACACACACACACACACACACACACGCTCTCTCTCTCTTTCAAATAAATAAATAAAATCTTTAAAAAAAAATAAAAAATAGGGGCACCTGGGTGGCTCAGGTGGTTAAGTGTCTCCCTCAGGGTCTGGGATCGAGCCCTCCATCGGGCTCCCTGCTCAGCAGGGAGTCTGCTTCTCTCTCTCTCTCCCTCTGCTGCTCCCCCATTCGTGCTCTCTTGTTCTCTCTCTGTCAAATAAATAAGTAAAATCTTTAAAAAATAAATAAATAAGAAAAGAAAAACTTAGGGTTTAAAGCAACAATACATATTGTCTCTTCTACTTTGTATGGGTCAGGAATTCAGGCGGAGCATAGAGGGTAGCTTCTGGTGTTTCTGCTCCCCGATGTCTGGGGCCTTTGCTGGAAGACTAGCCCAGAATCATCAAAAGTTCATTCAAGCATGTGTCCGGCAGTAGATTCTGGGTGTGAGCACTGCATGTAGCTGTTAGCCAGAGTGTTGGGGTTACAACACAGTAGATGGGATCGCAGGGCAAGGGTCCTTAGAGAGAGAACCAGGCAGAGGTCACACTGCCTTTTATGACCTGGCCTCAGGGTCACCTCCACCCAGTTTCAAAGGGAAAGAACATAGATCTGACTGATCTTTCGCAGGTTATGAGAAGAGTATGGGGGATGGAGTACATACTGGTACAGTCATCCTCAGAAAATGCGATCTGCCACGGCATGTGCTGTCATTTAGCTTTCTTATATCTGAGTAGTTGCTTCTAAATACAGGTAAACAGTCCAGCTGTAAGTTAGAATGGAGAGTCTCCTCATGTGCTCCTTTCATTCACGTTCTGTTAGACAGCTAAAATGTAAATGTATATGTTTACGATTGTAAGGATAAAATGTCAAAATATTCATGATGGCAAACGTTGTTTATTTTATATACAAAAGCAATTATTAAGAACTACTAAACAGATCAATAGGGAAATCAACTGACAGGTTATGCAATAATGCTAACTCGGTGGGATAGATTGGTGTACCATCTTTCATGACATTAAATTAAATAAACTCTCAGAATTGCATTTCAATCATGGTTATTTCAATTCCACTTAAGCCATACACCTTTCAAAGAAAAGTCCCATTTGGAAATTCTTTACATATTAGGAGGATGTATTAAAAGCATAAGAATAACTTGTAACCCCTTCAAAATGTGATGGGCAGGAGAAACTCCAAAACCGTACCATGACATCTGTGATAAATCATCTTCAATCCAGAAAGTATAATGCTATGATTCCCTATCTTGTGAATATATATGAAATATTATTCAGCCTTAAAAAAGAAAAAGCTCTTGTCGTTTACAACAACATGGATGAAGCCGGAGGACATTGTGCTTACGAAATAAGCCAGACACAGAAAGAAAACGCTGCATGATCTCGCTCATACATAGGTTCCACATACTGAATACATAGAAGCCGAGAGTAGCATGGTGATTACCAGGGGCTGGGGAAGTGGGAAAATGGAAAGACGTTGCAGTTTGGAAGGATGAATAGAGGCCTAATGGACAATATGACGATATAGTTAATAATACTGTACTGAATACTGGGAATTTTGCAAAGAGGGTATATTTCAGTGCTCTCATGACAAGCCAAAAAGGTAACTATGGGAGGAGATGATATGTTCATTAGCTTGACTATAGTAATCATTTCACTATGTCAAATCATCACTTGCACCCCATATATATATATATATTTTTATTATATATAATATATTTATTTTGTTTTTATTTTATTTTATATATTTATATAATTATATATATATATGATTTTTATTTTGAAAAAAGAAATGGTAGGAAGAAAAAAAGTATTAGATAAAAGTGAGGTGTCCCCGGATATCTTGTTTTTCCACCAGCTTCATTTAAAATGAGCAGCTATTTAGTGTCAAAAGCATGCAGCATACTGGAGGCGGCAGCAGAAATCCAGCAGCTGACTGTGTTGAATACCTACTGATCTAGCCAGACTTCTAACTTCAGTCTCCTAAAAGCTCAAATAATGCAATTGCAATGATCACTAAGTTTGTTGGTCAAGTTCCAAATTCACCCTTCTCTCCCTCATGTTTATTTTATGAAGCTGATCTTTGGCTTTGGCCTCAATTTTGGATGAATATTGATTTTAACATTTGGTCATTCAACAATGTAGCACGCGTAATCAATAGAACTGCAAGTTCTGATCCAAGGTTTCTATACAAGCTCCGTTTCCCTGCAAAGTGTTTTTGAAAAAGCACGGGTAAAGGAATTAACTTTCTGATGAGAAAGATCATAGAAACGAATGGATAAAAAAGAAGGATAAAATATGGGTTGAAGAGGGAGGGTTGGCATAAAAATACCATAAGCCTAAAAGGAAGATGGATGGAGAAACTGGGGCCTCCATTTCCACAAAGTGGGAGGAGAGATTACAGGATGCAAAGGAGTGGGGCGTAGGGGAAGAAGACAGTGCTCGAAGAGTATGGAAAAGTGTTGGAATAACAGTCGTGGAATGCCGTAGGGAATGCATGAGTAAGGCAGGAAGACAGACTGCTGTATTAGAGGGCCCTCCTAGTGGTCACCAGCATGAATTTTTAATGGCTCAGATTTTGAGAACTACTGCCTTAAAGCATGCAGAAAACAGCACAAGCCAAAATGACGAGAGTTCTCTTCCAATCCCAGAACCTTCTGAAATCCCCAGTTGGCAGGGACTGTCTCGAGAACAGAAGTTTGCTAGAGCAAATAGCAACAGTCTGAAATATCCCACGCAGTGCAAAGCCAGTGGGAAGTCAAAGGGAGGGCATCTATTTGGCCCCAAATAAATATACTAATAAATGTGTACAGCTTCACTGTATGATTCTAGGACCCTATGGATGTCCTAAGATAGGACCACCAACATCACCTGGAATCACGTTAGAAATGCAGCATCTCCAGCCACACCCCGGACCTTCTAAATCCGAATCTGCATTTTAGCAAGACAGCAGATGATTCACACACACATTAAAGTCTGAGAAGCCCTGGTCTGTAACTTTGCTAAAAGCTTTGATACACACATGGGTTAATCACAGTAATGCTAATCTCAATTAAAAAAATACCGAGCCTCTGCAATATGCCTCATGCCGTACTGGGTACTCTGAAGACCACCAAGGACCTCTAGGCTGTCTTCTGTACGCTCTAGGTTTAATTACTATAGTTAGGTGGGAAGGTTTTTTATTTATTTTATTTATTTATTTATTTTGCAATTGTAGTTCAGTCTTCAAAGTCTATGAAAGGAAAACAGCGCATTTTAACTTTGACTTTCTATATTTGGAGCTGGTCATTCAATTTCAAGTGAGTGAGATTTATCCTTGAACTCAGGCTTCTGGACCGCACCGCTGACAGGGGAAGGGCAGCCGGAATGAGCACAGAGGAAGCACATACCACACCTGCTGCCTACACCTTTAAGAGATCCGCCCAAATATCGATTGTTCTTAGCGTGCTTGTGCCTGATTCATAAGGGCTCAATAAATATGCTAAAAAAATAAATGTGTGAAAGTTAAAACTGACCCGCACGAAAGCTCACTGATACGATTAGCGCTTTAAGTTCTGTCTTTTAAAACTGAGTTTTAATGGTTAAAAATTTCTGGAAATGGTGATGACGGCTGCACAAACACGAACGTACTTATACAACTGCGCTGTGTACTTCAAAATGGCTAACGTGGTGCCTTTTAAGTTACGTATATTTCACCATAATAAAAAGTATTTAAAAAACAAAACAGTCAAAAAAACCCCTTAGTCTTAATGCTTTAACTGCCTCAGAATCTGGTCTTACACACTTTTTGCTCTCCTTGCTCAACGTTTTACAGCTTGGAATCAGTCCTTAAAGTCAACGCGAGCGTCTTTGGGCAGTGGGACGACGTGAGTGCTCTGCCTTTTCCTTTCATTAAGACCAGCAGCGTGGAGGCTTGGATTCAAAGGCTGACTCGATGCTTTCTAGCTGTGTGGGCTTCAGCAAGCTCCGGACCCCTCTGAGCCTGAGTTCCCTCCCCCACATAAAAGAGGCAGTTACTGTATCTACCTCAGGGGGACCTGGTCAAGATAAAATGAGTGAATGATGAAAGCATTAAAGTCCTACCTAGCATGTAACAAGTGTACAAGAAATACTAACTACATAGTTTTATTAAAATTTATTCCTGACAATGAACAAAGTTTCAAAGAAGCATCACCTTCTCAGAGGAACCTTCCCTTGCCCACCTGAATCCCCCTGTTATTATATACATTTTCATGGCTTCCTCAATGCCATGGCATGGATCACAGTTTGTTATTACATGGTTCTGAGACTCTCTTATTAACAAGAGGCCACGTCCCACGGGGGTTGAGAGCACAGACTTTTTTTTGTTTTGTTTTAGCACAAGGTTATACGGGATCCAATCCTAGCTCTTGCTACTAATTGTAAGATCTTGGCCAAGTTACTCTCTGTGTTACTCTCTCCTCCTCAGTAAAATGCAGGTTAGTAATAGAACCCTCTTTATACAGTTGCTATGAGAAATACAGTGCTGGTATGTAATAAGTACTAGACGTGTTTCCTATTCTTAGTGTTATTAGTATCTATCTACCTTTTCTTAGCAGCTCTGTCCATTTAACATTTCTCCAGTGCCTAGCTCAGTGCCTGATACATAAGGGCACAATAAATATGCTAAAAGCATAAATGTATGAAAGCTAAAATTGACATGATTTTAGCTCATCGACATGACAAATGCTTTCGGCCATTGCTCTCAATATAATTTTCCAAATTTCACTTCTCTTCTTTCTGTTTTTGTTTTTGCTTTCTAATACGTATGTGAATTTTTTAACAACAAATATGACTGAGGAAAAGTAATACTAAAAATTACTGGAGAAATACCTATCCAAAGGTACAGGCCAAAAGAATAACGTATAATTTTAAAGTCAGATGTATAAATATAAAAGAACAAATGTGTTAAAATGTCCCTGCCTTTTAAAAACCGTAACATGAATTTCTAAACTTAGTCTACTTTAGAACCCATGAGTGTATTTCATTTTAAAAAGAGGATGAGGACTTTCCGTTAGCGATGTCCTACTTTATGGAGAGTGGGTGGAGGCCGAGTGCCTGCCAAAAGTTAATTTTCTACCTATAACCATAGAGACATGAAACAATGCTAAAACCAATCAATATTTGGGCAGATCTCTTGGACAGATTTATCCACTAGGGCTCATGCTTCTCTGAGAGGTCAAGCTGTGCCCTTTTGTACTGACACCTGTGTCATCGAGAGCCACACAGCACCCCTCTGAGTCAGAAGGCAGGGCACGTGTGCATTGACTCATCCTGATGGTGAAACAACCGGACATACTACCTTCTAGGTGTTGATGGCACCTACAAGATCGCCAAACCCAAATCTTAACTCGGGCTGTGTCTACCCATACCAAATAGAGGGAATTACCCAGATTATTCAGCCTGTACTAAGAAAGGCCCTTAATTTGAAGCTAAATCCTTGCAGGTAGCCTTCCCTGTGTTGATGTCCGAGGAGATGCCAGTTTGAGTCATTGAGACATTACAGTGTGGTAGTTAAGAGCACGGTCTCTGGGGCGCCTGGGTGGCTCAGTGGGTTAAACATCTGCTTTCAGCTCAGTTCGTGATCTCAAGGTCCTGGGATTGAGACCCACATCAGGCTCTCTGCTCAGCAGGGACTCTGCTTCTCCTTCTCACTCTCCCTCTGTGCTCTCTTGTGCGTTCTCTCTCTCTCAAATAAATAAATAAAATCTTAAAAAAAAAAAGCACAATTTCTGGAGCCAGATTTCCTGGGTTCCAATCCTCTCTCTACCATCGTGGCAGGTTAAAGATGGCCACGAAGTCTCTGATACTCTTTTCATGCACAGGTGAGGTCAATGCACGTTCCACTGACTCTGAGATGACTCTGTGACGATTCTGACCAAGGGAATGTGATAAAAGTAGACCTGTCACAGTTTCTGGCCCAGGCCTTAAGAAACACAGCTTCCACTTCTTGTCTCTTGGAGCCTTAAGCCATCAGGTAAAATCAGACTATGCAGCTACAGAGACCACAGGGAGAACCTGAGACGACAGGAGGAGGACAGGGGCTCTGCCAAGCCCAGCCTTACAGCCCTTCCCATGGAGGCACCTGGCAGGTGAGCAGAGCCTTCACGGACCCTAGTCCAATGCAGTGCGGCCCTCAGCTGTGTGAGAGCAAATAACCCCAATCAACACTACCTGGGACAGAAGAATCACCCAGTTGATTCCTGACCTACAAAATCATGTTATATAATAAAACGGTTGCTGTTTCAAATACAAAGTTTTGAAGTGCTTTATGATACATTAATAGATAACTAGAACAACACTAATTGTTTTGGCTTCCTCACCTCCAAAGTGGAGACAATTACAACACCGACCTTACTGGATTAAATGAATAGTAACATAGAGCCCTGAGACCGGGGCCTGGCACACAGCAAGTGCTCTGTAAACGTTGGCTCCTGTTAAGCTTCGATGACAACTCTCATCAGATTCGGAGCCAGAGAAGTCTGAGAGTGGGCTCTGTGTCCTCTAGTTCTCCAGGCCATTTGGACCTTTTATAGTCCAATCTCAACCAGGACAGTGGCCCCTTTTGGAACCTCATGTTGAAATGACCCAAGCATGAAGGACTAGAGTTTACTGTTCCACCTAAGATTAGCGACAGCCTTCCTGCAGGCCAGCTGCCTCCCATTCAACGGAGGCTGAGCGGGCTCCCCACCCTGCTCCCAGCTCACCACCCTCAGGCTGCATCCAGCCCCCTCAAATCATGCTTCATCCCATCTTCAACTTTCACTCCTGTTACACTGCCTTTCCCTCAAATGACCACTTACCTTCTCCCTGCTAACACAGGTTCCTTCACAAACACCTGAGAAGCGGGGAAGCTCCAAGGTCCCCCTGGATGTGCTGGGGAAACCTAGTCCTTCGGGATGAACTACTCTGTGCACACTGAAGTTCTGGAAACACTGGACGCTGCGTTTCCTAACTTTCCTTCAATAATTACAGGTGCATTTGCCAATTAAAAGCCCTAAAAAGTTATGCCATTCAGAAATCTCTTTAACTTTGTATTATCTAGATTTTTACAGACATATCTTGATTATGAAACACTTTTCTGGTAAAACAAGACAGCTGAGCCGAGTCCTGGAGGTATGGAAGAAGGGAGCAGGTGAAGGGAGTAGAGAAGAAAATAAGGGGATGGTTAGCTGGACTTGGCAGGAAGGCAAATCAGGAAGGGCTGGGTTTAAGCTATGAGGGCCACGGGAAGCTTCTGAGGGCTTCAAGAGCGTATTCAATCAGATTTGCATTGACTCTTACTTCTGACATTTATTTATTCCTTGGAGAACTGTAGTAGACAAAACATGCTGCATTATTACCCATTATCTATATGCACATTACAGACGTTTCACAAAATGGATCTAATTCTTGTTACATGTAATGCCCACTAATATTTGCTATTATTTTTTCCTCCTCTTGGAAATCACCTTTAAGAAGCTGTTCCAATAATCCAAGCAAGCAACGATAGAGAGTAAAACTTTATACCACCTGAATATGAGTGTGGAGGCCGCTCGCCTTCTCCCTATGTGCTAGATGAATAATGAGAGTTCTACTTCCAGAGAAACAAGAGCCTCTTCTAGTTCTTCTGCTAAGGAGCAGTTAATTCTTATCACCTCTGTGTACGATCTCCATTGTCTCTTGTTGCAAGTAAGCAGTTGTAATACCACTGAGGGCAGAAAATCAGTCAGATTTTTTTTTGTTCATTAGGACAGCATTGGGACGTTGGTGGACACATTGTGGGTGCTTCAAACCCACTTATTGATTGCATTCCCTTGCACCGGATTGATGATTCTTCATCCTTTGTAGGGCAAAGAAGTTTAGCAGGCTGAGAAACAGTAGCAAGCCTCACCTCAGCGGTATGCATGCCCCCGCAGGTGGTCAGAGTCACCTGGAAAGTATCTCCTACTCCTGGGCTCATTGTCTCAGGAATGGAGTGCCTGCATCCCAGAGAGGGGCCACTGAATCTTCTGCTGTCAAACCTCCCAGAAGGTAAAGTCCAGAACGGCCACCATGTTTGCATTCTTCTTTTCTTTCTGCAAGGGTCACTACTGTCTTTCTGTCCCTTCCAGAGCTGCCATCTGCTTTCACTGCTGAGGTCTTCTTACAGGACTGGATCCAAAATGGGGCTCAGTCTCAGCTTCCTCCTCCTTGCTGTCTCTGAAAAAGAGGGCTCTCACCTTTTTGGTTTAAGGGCTTCCTGCCAAACAGAGAGGGAGCAATAAACCATCAAGCGTGGGTGTCACAAGAACAATTGCCAGAATCTCAACATTTTTTCTAGACAGCCTAGAGCAGTGTGTTGGTGACCCCCACCCCTTCCTGCAGGTGAATTTCACCAAGCCTCCCTTCCCCTGCTTCCCCCTTTCTCCAGATTAGGTGTTCCACTTCTTGCTGGCAGGTTTGAGGCATGATTAATAGCTGAACAATAAATGAGTTAGTCACCCTCCAAGTTTTGAATGGCCAGAGCATTCCAGAAGAGTGACTGTCAGTGTTTCCCCTTTTCCACATAGGAAATAAATGACCTCAGGCCTCTCCCTCACAGTTACTCATGTACCCAAACTTCTTAAAAATTGTGGAAGGACTCGCTGGGCTGAGACCTAGTTTGCAGCGACATGGCTAAACACAGCAAGAAGGTCAGAATCATTGGTAAATATGGGACCCGTTATGGTGCCTCCCTCAGGAAAACGATGAAGAAGGTTGAAGTAAGCCAGCACGCCAAGTACACTTGCTCCTTCTGTGGCAAAATCAAGAGGAAAAGACGACTTATGGGGATCTGGTATCGTGGTTCCTGCAATGAAAATGGTAGCCCGTGGTGCCTGGACCTACACCATTTAGGCCATTACCATAAAGTCAGCCCTCAGAGGACTGGAGGAATTGAAAGACCAGGAGAAGCTCCACCATTTGAAACAATACTACTAGCCTATAATAAATGGGTAAATTTATACAAAATTACTTTGGCTTGTTGTTAAGTTTATTAATTAGATGTTCCAACTTGTGTTGCATTAGTCTTACTTTCTCAAAATGCCTGAAAATTAAAAATTCTTCTAATTCTGGGGCGCCTGGGTGGCTCAGTCAGCTAAAGGTCTGACTTTTGATTTCGCTCAGGTCATGATCTCAGAGTCGTGGGATCGAGCCCCGCTGGGTGTGGAGTCTGCTTAAGATTCTGTCTCTCCCTCTCCCCCCGCCCCTCCCCCCCTTAAAAAATTCCTTCTAATTTTTATTGGAAAAAAATTGTGGAAGGAAGTTGAAGTGTGGTGCATAGTACCCTTTACTTTCCTCTCTCCTCTCAGATAGTGTGGCTGGCAACTCCAGTTGCTATTCTGAAAAGTCTAGGACATCAGGGCTCTGTTGACATGTGTTACTGAAATGCCATGATGGGAAATTTTGGGGGCCAAAGGCCTGGGCAAAAGAAAGAAGCTGTCCAGATCCCAGTGGGGAGCTGCCCAGCTTCAAGGTGGTATCTATGATGATTAATTCAAGCCTTCCATTTCTAGAACCTTATCTTCCTCTGTGGGATTATTCTCAAGACTCCCTGTCAAAACTGGTAGTTTATAAACAAAGCTCATTTGCACCTGCTTGGAGTGTTGGAAAGCAACTGGCAGCAAAGTGGCGACAGTCCTCATCCGCTGGTGGTGGGAACGCAGCTGGTTTTCCTTTTCTTCCTTCCGTTTGTCTGTATATCTGACTTGTTTACCCAAGGAAATATTTATTGGTAATAAGGGGAAAAATCAAAATTGTTCGGCAGGAAGTATGTCCCACCATTCCCATATAATTGCAGATAGTGGCATTCTGTTGTCCATATTGAAAAGATCATCTTTTTTATTTTTTTATTTATTTTTTTTTAAGATTTTTTTTTAATTGTTATTCGACAGAGATAGAGACAGCCAGCGAGAGAGGGAACACAAGCAGGGGGAGTGGGAGAGGAAGAAGCAGGCTCCCAGCGGAGGAGCCCGATGTGGGGCTCGATCCCACAACGCCGGGATCACGCCCTGAGCCGAAGGCAGACACTTAACCACTGTGCCACCCAGGCGCCCCGAAAAGATCATTTTTTTTAAATTTCTAAACCTATGAGGGAGAACATAGCCCCGATTTTGGCAACATAGCATCTTGTTGGGAAATCTTAGCTCCTTGCCTTATTACGCCGGGATGACCTTGCAAAATGTACTGCGTCTGTCTGAGCCCAAGTGTCTTTGCCTAGAGAGGGGCCTGGTATCTTCTTCACAGGAGGGTGAGGAGCATTAAAGCACTCCTTCGTGCTTAGTAGATTATGTCTGCTCGAGAAACATTTGCTGTTTTTCTTCTCACCTCAACCCTGAGATCTCAGAAAGTGTCCTTATAGAGCAACCAATACACAGTTCAAAGAATCTTTAGAAGGAAACTCAGCATGCATCCAGCCCGACCTCTCCAGAGTCCTGTCCACAGCCTCCCTGGCCAACGGTCCCTGAGCCTTGGGGGAAGGCAGCCCCCTGCTCCCCTGGGAGTGGGCGGGCAACTCCACTGCAGGGTGCTCTCACCATGATCACAATGTCACTTGCTTTTTATTTAGCACAAATTTGACCCTCTATAAAATTCTACGTGTTGTTAAATCTAACCTCCAGACTCTCCACGAAGAGCTAGCAGGCTCCCTCTTCCACCTGAGTCCGTCGGCTACCAGCACCAAACTAGCTCCTTGCATACTGTAGAGTGGGGTCTAGGCATGGCAGAGGCCTTCTTAAGGGACACAAAGCAAACGAGTAACTGAACCACGCCTCTGGCAGCGGGCAATATTTCCAATGCCGATCTACCTTACAGCCCCCGGGGCTCTCCAATGGCTCTTCCAACTTCGTCCATTCCGCCTCCTGTTGGCTGATTTATCAGTACCTTTCCTCTCCTCTCCCCAACACCGACTTTCCCTTTCCCTTAGCATTTGTGAAGACAGAGGTTTTTGTTCCTGCCTGGAGGATGTGACTGAACAAGATGATTGGGAAAATTGTTTTTGTTCATTCCATCACACCAGGTAGGGAAGAAGATAGAATTGAATGAAGTGACAAGTACAGAAATAGAGCAATCAGGCAATAAAATTAATAATCACTCTGGTTTTATCCTTTAAAAAGTTCCTATAGGGCTAAACTCAGTGAAACCCAACCAGACCATCAAATTGTTATTTTTGCATCGAGGGAAGCAGAAGCTCTTTGGGATAATTCTTTTGCATTCCAGGCTTTCAGTGGAAAAGAAAGAGACACACACTGTCGACCATTAAGTACTTGCGAGACATGATTTTCGGATGTAACTCAATTACCCAGTGATTAAGAGGAGGCTAGGAGAAATATTTCTATATCTGGGCAGGGGCATTGTCAGATTAAAGGTGCAGTAGTTCTAAATGCTGTTTGTTCCAGCCCTGTGTTCGATTGCCGCAATGTGAGTGTCTTGCCTGTGCTGGTGGATTATTAACAGAGGTTATTGGTCTCCATGGCAAGATGATTGCTCTAAACGTAATCTCATTTATGGAGTACAAAAAAAAAAAAAAAAAAAGGACTTCAGGTCCGGGAGAATGTATAAATGTCCATCGCCATCAAGGTTCTGCCACATTTGAGAAGCAGAAGCAACTCCAAGGACAGAGCTCACAGGCTGGTTCGGGTCTTCGCTCCAAAATACGGATTGAACTGGGGACAATTACCAGGACACTCGCCCATAACTTTGAAGACACCCCGTGAAGGCGACAGTGAGGGGCCTTTGATCGCAGACCTATATTGTACTTCCCCGACATGTGCACTGGGGGCTGTGCCAAGTGCCTGGGGGGCACCCTCATCCCCCTCGCCTTGTTTGGCTTTTTGGCTAACATCCTGTTATTTTTTCCTGGAGGAAAAGTGATAGACAACAACGACCACCTTTCTGACGAGGTCTGGTTTTTCGGAGGAATATTAGGAAGCGGGGTCTTGGTAAGTGGGGAAGCCTTAAAATCCTCCCAAAGATTTTGCCGAATCCTTTTAAAATTGGGTACTTTTTGAACAAGAAGATACTTAGTTGCTAACAAGAGCCCAAGCATTGCATGATGCAAGTCAGTGCCTTATTTTTTTCCTTCTCCATTAGGTCCTGATACGGACATCTCCACTACATTTACTAAGTAATGAATTCCCAAGATTGGGCTGGCAGTTCTCAGGGGTCAATTGAATTCCATCAACCAAGATGAGGGCTACATAGTTTCTCTATTTTAACAAGATCGTGCTGGGGGCAGTCGACCCACACTTTCTGGCAAATTGACTGACTGAAAACCACCAAGAGACCTGGGTGTCAGGGGAGTCCGCTTGCACTCACTCACCAATGATCTATTCACCCCTCGTTTCCAGTCAGTTTAGAAAGAGACTCACTTTTCATAACAACTGAGGACAAGTTTCTTTCTTTCTTTCTTTCTTTTTTAATTTTATTTACTTATTTGCCAGAGCAAGAGAGAGAGAGAGAGAGAGCACAAGCAGGGGGAGAAGCAGGCTCCCTGCTGAGCAGGGAGCCCCATGCGGGACTCGATTCCCAGACCCTGGATCAGGACTGGAGTGGCAGGCAGACGCCCAACCGACTGAGCCACCCAGGTGTCCCTGAGGGCAAGTTGCTTATCGCTATCCTAACCCACCACATAAATGCAAACTCAGGGTGTCCGAGCTCGAAATCTGGCCTCCCCAAAGCTGCGGTTGGGCCTTCTGGACCCTCGAAAGTCAGCGGTGCTTGGCTACTCGAGCCCTGCAAGTTCTCGCCATGCCCACCAGCCCCGAGTCTGAGATCAGGGACGTGGCTCTGCACACAGCCGGGCGGCGCAGGCTCTCCCTTCCCGTGTCAGCCCCCGTCTGAGATGCTTCTCTCGCTGGCAGATGATCTTCCCCGCGCTGGTGTTCTTGGGCCTGAAGAACAATGACTGCTGTGGGTGCTGTGGCAACGAGAGCTGCGGGAAGCGCTTCGCGGTAAGTGACCGGAAGGCCGCTGCCTCCGCGCCGCCGGGAGTGACTCCAGGGTGCACTGTCTCCTTGTGCTGGGCATTGCGGGGACAGCGCCGAGTCACCCGCCCCCAGGCAGCCACCAGCTCTGGAGGCAGCTGGGGCATCGGTAGATATGGATGTCTTGCTGGTGCAAAGTAACAATAATAATAACATTTAAAATACCACAGCCCTGATACTTAAAGGGTGTGAGTATCGTTTTAGCTTTTGCAAACAGGCAGGGATGTCAGCGCTGGAAAACTGGAGGGGTGCCATGGAAGGAACGCAGGCATGGAAGGCAGAGGTGGGGGCTGTAGCTCTCCCTCTGCCACTGAGAGGCCTTGAGACCCTGGGCAAGTCGTTTCTCTTCCCTGGCCCTGCGTTGTCTCATCTGTAAAGGGAGTGGGGGTGGCATGACAGATAATAACAGCCCCTCCCTAAGAGCCTCCTAAATTCCCCATCTACCCCACTACCAGCTTCACTGTCTCGGTGCCCAGATTCTGGCTCAGGACTTCTGTTTCTTGTCTCATGCATCTTTTAGTGGGTGAGCTAGAGAGATTTGGCATCACTGTTCCAGCCTGGAAAGTGGGGTCAGGTCCCATGTCTGCACCTGGGCAAGTCTCTGTACTGACCTCTGCCTCCCTTTTACTCATCTGTAAAATGAGGAAGTTGAACAAGATCAGAATTTCCCAGGTATGGGACAAGCTCTGCTGGCCCTCAGGTGTGCTATATCTTTCAATAGCATAGAAAGTCATTCCCTTGTCAGTTCTCCTTCAATCCTTTTGATTTCATCAAGAGAAACTCAAATTTGGATGGAAATAAGTCTTTACCATCCCAAACCCCTCATAACCTCCCTTTCTAACAGAGGGAGAACACCGCATCTTCAGCAACACAAGCAACAGTAACTAAAAATTTGATAATACTGTTTTATCTTTGTTAATGATTCTAGCCCTCCACTCACAGTGGTGATATGAATGAATAGAGTGTTGACTTAAAGAAAAATATTAAGAGTTTGGGTGCACTGATATGGCAAAAATGAAGGTTGAATTGGAATTACTGGCTGGCTGATGAGTAAGGCTGGTTCCTGCTCTAATTCCCCGAGGCTGAACTGTCCATCTAGGAGATTTGTGACCCCAGTGATGAATTATACAAGTGTACCTTAACTTCTAAAGGAAAAGATGTAGCTATCTGTTCCGAAATAGAATCATTTCTAATATTTCTTTCCCATTATTATTTGCTCATTTGTTCAATCAAGAAATATTGACTGAGCACCAATGAAGGGCTGAAGCTAGTGCACTGGCATATGCAATTACAGTTTTTCATGTGCCAAGATCATTCAGAGAGAATGTTCTTACCTTCTGGACACCATCATGAGTCCCAAGCAAGCATCGATCATTGTTTTAGCATTGATTATGGTAACATTTAAAAGCAGAGAGATGTAAAACTTAACCAAAATTTATTTGATATAGTTATGTAACATGTGTTTTATACATGATATTTTCATATAATTAATTATAAAGGAAAGGAAGACATCTATAATTAATTTGCCCTTTGAAATGTAATCCTGTTATTCTCCTTTTGGAGAGTAAGTTGAAGATGAGAATTTGAAAAAAGAAATGGCAATTAAGGAATTGGATGAAAAGGAAAAAAAAGTCATTGCTTAGAAGTCTAACAGCTCAGGGGCGCCTGGGTGGCTCAGTCAGTTAAGCGTCTGCCTTAGGCTCAGGCCATTATCCCAGGGTCCTGGGATCGAGCCCTGCATTGGGCTCCTTGCTCAGTGGGGAAGCTGTTTCTCCTTCTACCTCTGCCTGCTGCTCCCCCGACTTGTGCTTGCTCTCTCTCTCTCTCTCTCTCTGGTGCTGAGTAGAAGGCTCAGAATTAAAACAAGATGTTTTTGGTTTTGTTTTTTTAAGTTTATACATAACCACAAGGAAAAGTGAAATCATATTCAAAGTATTGTATATAACCTGTATTTTAATTAGAGTTAAGTGAAGTTCCAAAGAAAGGCAGGAAAGTCATGCTTTTACAAGCACAGTTGAGTTCATAAAATCTGAAACATTTTGTCTGCCCCATTCAAGTTGTCTGTCTGGGCTCTCTAACCCCCCCATGTAGGATGTGCCCTTGGCTTGGGTTGAGGATGACTCCTCCAAACGACCATCCGACCATCCACAGGGGCAGTGCCCATCGAAGGACCAGCTCTGCCAGACTGTAAACCAAGGCAACCAGCCACAGCCACCCCGACCAGGGACGGCCTCCCTCTAGGTGGCCAGGTTTTGATTTGGCTCTTAATCAGCTGCCATCTTTAAAAACTAGAGATATTTTACAGAAGTATTTAGATAATCCTACTTCTTTTTCAAAACATTAAAAATTGACCTGGCTTGCATTTCGACACAACGATGGCCTGCAGTGCGCATGGCTGAGCGCTTCGTTTCTGGTCCCTGCCCTGCCCCTAAGGGCCACTGAGCTCATGCCCTGGCTGCAGAGCCCTGTTTCCTTAACATTCTGAGGCTCTGGAGCACTAAGCAATCATCATTTTTAAAGAAAGGAGTCTACAAACATTTTGTCGGACAAAAAGGAAGAAGCTGCAACATATTTCGATCAGTACTCTGATGCTGAAGATTCGGATTATTTTTCCAAAGGCTCGTGGCATTCCCCTCGGGCGTTTAAAGGAACCCTGGGCTTCTGCAGAGCACTGTTTAGAAAATCCAGCTGAGTACAAAGTCCTATGAGGCAGCCACACACTAGGCCAAGCAAGGGCTGTGGGGCTACCTCCCGTTGCTGTCTCCACAACCTTGCTCTCCTTTGTCTCCTGGCCTCTCTCTCTCTCCCCCTCTCCTCCCTTCTTTGCTACTCGTCTTTCGGGAATACTTTTCAGAAGTCAGCTGCATCATTCTCTTCCCTTTCCCTGGGTGTAAAACCAGGGTATAACAATCGATAGATAGTAGAAGCAGGATATGGTGGTTGCAGGGATAAAGCAAGACAATGAGCTGGAAAAAATCCTGAGCTCACCTAACCGGTAGTTTCCTGGTCAAACGAAGATGGAGGCCAGCTCTCCTCTGGAGCAGAGCATGCCAGAAGCCTAGCCCCGGGGTCTGCACTCTTTTAAATAAATGAAGCTACAGGAGGGGCGCCTGGGTGGCTCAGTCGGTGAAGCGTCTGCCTTCGGCTCAGGGCGTGATCTCAGGGTCCTGGGATGGAGCCCCGCATCACGTCAGGCTCCCTGCTCAGCGGAGAGCCTGCTTTTCCCTCTCCCTCGGCCCTTGCCCACACCGTTCATGCTCTGTCTCTCTCTCAAATAAATAAATAAAATCTTAAAAAAAAATTAAGCTACATGAGAGCCGAGAAAGGGGGCAAAAAACGTGAGATGAGGGTGACTCCGAAATGGGCTTTGAAAACCCAAACCTGGGTTTGTTTTTGGGTCTCAACCTCTTCCTCCCCTATAAGAGGTTCTCCGTGGCCTCCTAGCAGTTTATCTGCAGCTGGTCAGGGTCTCCAAGCCCCTAATCCTTTAAAAAAAAAAAAAAAGTCTCTCGGAGTCCATAGAACAGCTAATTAATTTTATGCACTCATTCATGTTAAGTCTGTGCTTTAATAAGAGCCTTTTGAAGACCTTGGCCTTGACTCAAAGGAATATCTAATAATAGAACTTAAAGGTAGATTGATAAAGGAGTTATTAGAGGCAGGCAAGCATTTCAGCATCCTTCAAGCATATCAGGTAGATAAAGGCGCACCCCACCCACAGGCAGGGCCAGATGGTTGACGGACCTGTTGCCAAGGAGGGTCCTGTCACTTCTTAAATTAGTCTATACAGTGTAGAGTCAGCACTTCCTCCGAGCCGGTGCCTGGCTCACCAGTGCCCCCTAGGGACACCTCCTGTGCGAGCACTCCTGAAGGAGCACTTCCTGAGGCCCAAGGCGCAGAGCCCGACATTTACCTTGGCATTCTTCGGAATGACAGCCAGTTTGAGGGGGATTCAAGAAAGATAGTTCTTTTGAAATAATAGATTATCTTGAGAGAAGAAATAAAATATGGGATCCTATTTCTTCACCAAATTTTTTTTTAAAGATTTTATTTATTTATTTGACAGAGAGAGAGAGACACAGCTAGCGAGAGAGGGAACACAAGCAGGGGGAATGGGAGAGGAAGAAGCAGGCTCCTAGAGGAAGAGGGAGCCGGATGCGGGGCTCGATCCCAGGACCCTGGGATCACGCCCTGGGCTGAAGGCAGACGCTTAACGACTGAGCCACCCAGGCGCCCCCACCAAATGTTTTTTAGGCTTCAAAATCCTCTGCTATGAAATGGATAATACACGCATGTAACTTCCTAAGGACAGTTCGAGGGGTGGGGAGGATGGTGCACGTGTTGGTGTACCCAGAGGGGAAAGGAGCCCCAATGGCTGGGTGGTGAGGACACCAGATCCTCCATAAATGCTTGTTGAATGAGTGAAGCAAATGAACACTCAGGAGGGATTTCAGACGATTCCCAAATTTATCAGGCCCAACTCTCTAACACTAACCCTTTGAGTTGGGCATTAGGAAACTGAGGTGCATGCAAGTTAAGTTTCTGATGGCCACAACCCACCCCATCCCCCCAGGCCTCTCCCCTTCCCAAGCCTGGCCAAGGCAGAAAACATGCAACATTAACATCCTAAGAGAAAAAATGCTTCAGGTAATCTCTGTATATCTCAGAATAACTGTTAAAGAGGAACCTTCACGCCCACCAGAAATGTTTCCCCAACAGGTCGCTACTACTCACGTCTCTAAAAGCTATGTCCCCAAACCTCCCAGGTTTCTTCCCTTCCCAGGCCCCAGGGCCTGTGCCATCTTGTGCAGCCAACCCAGGCACACATCTGACCAAGAACACACTGTGGGCAGTGGCAGAGCTGAGCCAGGTCCTCTGCCTGAGAGACAGGAAGATTTTAAAGCCGACAAATGATTAATTGGAGGGCCTCTGTTAAGAGAGCATTTTTATCTTCTTTTTCCAGGGAAGTATTTCCAGCATATACACAAACACATTTCTTTAGCAATGTGAACAGAATGTGTGTGCTGAGAGTCGGCCTGTTGTTTCTTTTCTGCCCAGTGTTATGCTCTAGGTAGCTGTGGAAAGTAAGAGTGTGTGAGGATATGATAATAAAAATATTACAATATAATAATGACATTGATTGAATGCTTATTAATGCCACAGGAAATTATCCAAGTAGGCAAAAAGAAGTTTCTAGATATCCTATCAGTGAAGTACTAAGCATTATCTAACAGCCTACCCCACCCGGGGGTTATCTGATCCTGTAGAGATGTGTACTTTGGATTCCCTGTTTACTATTGATTAGGCTATCTTACGTATCATGATCTCCCTGAGCAGGCACTTATTTTTGAGCCTTATTTTACAGAAGAGGAAATGGAGGTCTTAGGAAAGATTAACCTGCCCAGGGAGGAACCAAGACTCAGACCCAGATCAATCTGCCCGCACCCCGCACCCTTGACCGCTGTGGAGTAGTGCCCTGTCTTTACTATTTACTCATATAGACCAGGGAAAGCATTATCATGGTATAAAAAATGGCAAAGGAAGCAGCACATTCCTGACTCTAAAGTCTGGCAACTCCTCTTTCTCTTAGAAGTTACCTCTATGCCCAATTTTGTGTCTCCTTTCAGAGATTTTCCAGGCCTTTTGCCTGTTTACTTTGACTAACACCTATCTGGGGCATCTACTCTCACATACGCAACCTGGTCTCAATAACTTTACTTTTTTTCCCCAATTAATTAGCATATAGTATATTATTAGTTTCAGAAGTTCAGTTTTTTTACTTTTAAATATTTTATTTATTTATTTGTCACAGAGAGAGAGAGAGCACAAGCAGGGGGAGCAGCAGGCTGAGGGAGAAGCAGACTCCCCACTGAGCAGGGAGCCTGATGCAGGACTCGATCCCAGGACCCTGGGATCATGGCCCGAGCTGAAGGCAGACACTTAACCAACTGAGCCACCCAGACGTCCCAATAACTTTACTTTTAACGTGAAAAATTTTTTATCATGAAACCCATGATAAAGTTTTTCCATAGTGGTTTTAAGACTGATAGTATCTCTAAGTAGTGAATTTGATTATTTTTTAAGACTTCTGAATGTGAATTACTTAAAGCAAAGTGACCTAAAATCTACTTTACTTCATGTGGTTCATCCATTCTGGAAAAGTTATGAAAAATCAGTTTGGGTTGTTTGTTTTATTTATTTTAACATAAGGTATTTCAAATTTGGATACAAAATCAGAACGTGCCACCTGTGGCTTTCTGAAGTTGTAACCTGATGCCGTGTTTCCTTCAGATAGTTTTATAAAGAAAACATTATTGATTCAATTGAGAGTCACTATGTTCCTGTCTTCTATCATATTTCCCTTCTTTCTGAGAGTAACCATAATCATAAATTCAGTGCAGACTACATCCATGTATTTTTTTAAACTTTTACTACCAAAAATCAGTTTTTCAAAGGTTCTAGACTGTGCTGTCCAGTATGGTATAGCCACTGTTCACATGTGGCTACTGAGAGTGGAATGTGGCTAACCTAAATTAAGGTGTATCATAAGTAAAAACTACACGCCAGATTTCAAAGAATTAGGGCAAGAAATGGAAGCTATCTCATTAATAATTTTTATACTGATTACATATTGATATGATATTTTTTGAATATATTGAGTTAAAGAAAATATACTAACATTAATCTCAGTGTTTTTGTTTTTTGGGGTTTTGTTTGTTTTTGTAGTTACTGGAAAGTGTTGAATTACATATATGGCTCTCATTAAAATTCCATTGGACAGTACTGGTCTAGAGCGCCTTGCAATAGGGACTCCTTGATATTTTATGTTAACCTGGTTTTTCATTTACTCAGACTTGCCTAACACGAAGAATGTGCATTTGTACTCATTTTCTGTATCTTTAAATATTTGCCTGCTAAAATGTTCCAGGAGTGATAGCTAAAATCCTTTACTCAGCTTACACAGCAGGATAGCATAAGTCAGATTTCTCCTCTCACTACCAGTCAGCAGATGTTGAAATCCTGGGTTGTTTTAGCTGAGGTGACCTTCTAGAACTGCCCTCCCGCCTTCTTCTGTTTACCACAGGAAGCTGAGGCCAGAGAAGCGGGGGGCCTCAGTGATGCTGAGGGCCGGAACACAGGTCTCTTCAGACTTCCAAACTGGCTTCCTGGAAATGCAATCTTTCTTCTTCATTACAGCAATTTTAGATACTCTTGTATTCTTAGTCAGTAGTTTAATGATTCCTGACTAATAATTAGAACTCAAGATCAGAATGTCAAGTAAACAAAAAGCTATGTTTTTCCTTATATATTGTTTTATTTCTGAGAGCCCATGCCATCCATAATAACACTCACCTCACAGGTTTGTTGAGAGGATTAAATGAGATAAGGCTTCTAAGATTCTCACTGAAGGGGGCTATTTTTATTAGCTAAAAAGTGAGATGATTGCATTAGATGACTTTTGAGATCTTTTTCACAAAAATTAATTGTAAGAATATTTAACCACTGATTTAGTGGAAATCCTGACTTTTGAAGACTTTTAACCAGTTTAAAGATGTGAGAGACTTTTTGTCATAGAATCCATTTTTCATTGAGACAACCCAATCTATTACGAAGAACTGCATTTTAACAAATGTTTCCAGACCATTCAGAGCCTCATTCTGAAAGGACAAGAGGTGACATTAGAAGAAACTGCCCTGAGTTTAAGTTTTCAGTTGCCGTACTAGAACATTCTGGCCATTCCTAGAGTTGTATTGGCTGTTTCTAACTGAACGGCGATTTGATTGGAGCAGGGAGGTAGCTCAGAGACAGAGAACCAGGCAGAGAAACTGTCACTAAGAATTAGAGCAGCATTTCCTAAAGTGTGTTCTTGCAAGAACTCATGGAAAAAAGTTATAGATTGCAATGAGATTGCGAAACTCTGCAAGTCACCATGTATACCCAAACATAAGGCAAAACCGAATATACAACTATCTCCCATTTTCCCATAAAGAAGTTTCAAAAAAAAGCTCTTTGACTGACATTAATATATAAACTTTGAATGACATATGCATATTTTAATCACATTCTATAAAATTTTAATACAGTGATTTTGAGATAAGGACTTTTCCCCCACTCATTAATTTTTTTTTAAAGATTTTATTTATTTATTTGACAGAGATAGAGACAGCCAGCGAGAGAGGGAACACAAGCAGGGGGAGTGGGAGAGAAAGAAGCAGGCTCATAGCAGAGGAGCCTGATGTGGGGCTCGATCCCGTAACGCCGGGATCACGCCCTGAGCCGAAGGCAGACGCTTAACCGCTGTGCCACCCACTCATTAATTTTTAAATCTATTCATGCATTTTTGACATCAGTATCTCTGCTACTACTGAAGACACCTTTGGAGCCATCAGAAGTTTCCCACAGTATATCTTCTCTTCTCTTCCATTAAGTTTGGATATAACATTTTTGGATCCATGTATGATGCTGTCAGTGGAAATTTCACTCAGTCACAAATATCAATTCACGAAAGACAAAGGCAGTAGTACTTGGACGCTTCTCTTGCAGTGACACGTGATGATCCTCACAGTTGTCAACACTAGGTGTGCTCATTCGGAATGACCTTTACAAGGCTTGTTAACTATAACACTCAGAACTAGAAATGATGGGGTCAACTTGCCTGGAATAATTAATACATCTGTGTTCAGTAAACTTTTTTCAAACAATTCTGTCAGCTAACATTAGTTGGGTTGTTTCTTACTAATGTCTTCCCCCTGCACTACTCAGTTGTTCAAAATAGTGCTGGAGGAAGTACCCTATTGCCTGGTAGATAAAATAAGGACTCAGCCCTAAGGTAATTCCCTCACTTTTCAGAGGTAAGCTTGTGTATATTCCAGAATACATAGTGTATCCCCTTCTTGGAGGTTCACAGATTTTAGCATGTCATAAAGATTTTTAGGAGTAAAACAGGAGTGAAATCTATTTAGCTTGATATAACCCAGCAATTTCCTAAGTCATTCAACTAGACATCCTTTGGAAAAGATAGTGCCTGTTCTAACATGACAGATTGACCAACATTTTCATTTACTTCTGACCTAGATTATATTCACAAATGTTCCCAATGGTGAGAATGGACTAGACACAAAAATTAAGGGGAAAAATTTAAATAATGAGTGACATGAAACCATGGTCTTTGAAAACATCCAACAAGTAGTTATCCAGTGCCTTTGAAAAGGTAGGAAGAAGAAAAACTAGATAGATGATGGTAGGGATAGAGCAATGTCCTATCTGTCTTCAAATAACTCGTTGTCCACGACTGCAAGGAGCTTGTGCTCTGGTTCAGGGGAAGACAGACATAAAAGGCTATACGTGAGTGTGTTGTGGGCACTGTGCTGCGATAGAAGTTCATACAGTCCAGAGTACTGGGGGTAAGAGATGAAGGAGGGGATGGTCAGTTTGACATAGGAAGTCACACAAGCCTTCACGAGGCACGTGGGGCAGAGCTCAGTCTTGGAAAGTGGCACCAAAAATACATCAATATTTGATATGAAACCAAATACCAGCTAAAGTGGAACTCCATTGTTACATAAATTCCAATCGTCCAGGCACTATCAGGTCCTCTCCATCCCCAAACCCATGCCCGCCCTGCCCCGTGCCCAAATATATCCTTTGATAAGATTGTTAGTAATACACAGAAGGGGGGAGGGGAAGTACCTGCCATTTAACTTAGGTTGTCACGTCTACTTTCCGTGACAGACCTTTGGGCAGGCTTTATCATGCCCATTTTATAGATAAGAAAACTAGGATTCTGAGGACACATCCCTTATGCAGAGTCACCACACAGAGGAAAGCTGCGAAGCTATGATTGCAGCCTGGGCCTGCTGACTTTTAAACTCTTGCTTAAACTCTTGTCCCTAGACCAGAAAACTTTTAAGATCATTTCCAACTCTAAGATTCTCTGATGCTATAAGAGGCTGGCCTTTCGGGGTGCCTGGGTGGCTCAGTCAGTGAAGCGTCTGCCTTCAGCTCGGGTCATGATCCCAGGGTCCTGGGATCGAGTCCTGCATCGGGCTCCTTGCTCAGTGGGGAGCCTGCTTCTCCCTCTGCCTGCTGCTCCCCTACTTGTGCTCTCTCTCTGACAAATAAATAAATAAAATCTTTTTTTTTAAATCTGTTTAAATTGGCTGGCCTTTCATATTAGCCCTGAGGAGGGAGATGAGGAGAGTCTTTTCTTAACAAGGTTAGAAAACCACGGTTCAGGGCGCCTGGGTAGCGCAGTCGTTAAAGCGTCTGCCTTCGGCTCAGGGCGTGATCCTGGCGATCCGGGATCGAGTCCCACATCAGGCTCCTCCGCTGGGAGCCTGCTTCTTCCTCTCCCACTCCCCCTGCTGTGTTCCCTCTCTCGCTGGCTGTCTCTCTGTCACATAAATAAATAAAATCTTTAAAAAAAAAAAAGAAAAGAAAAGAAAACCATGGTTCAAAGGCATCAACCAGAACTCACACTTCCATCATCAATGAACAAGTAAGAAAAGATATGGGGATGCGGGAGAAGGAGAGGACACAAGATACCGAAATTCCTTCTGGGAGACCCCACCGGCCACCTGCTGTGAAGACTGGCTCTTACCCCTTAAATTACCTGGAGTCCCCATGTTCAACAACAGCCGGTTAGGTGTGCTGGGGGCAACCTCGGGAACGCTTAAGAACCTGCCTCTCTCTCTCCTTCTCTTTCAGATGTTCACCTCCACAATATTTGCTGTGATTGGATTCTTGGGTGCTGGATACTCATTTGTCATCTCGGCCATCTCAATCAACAGGGGTCCTAAGTGTCTCATGGACAATAGCACGTGGGGCTACCCCTTCCACGAAGGGTAAGGTACATCCTGCAATGCCCCAGGTCCCCACAAGGGGCACGGGCAGGCGAATGGCCCAAGGGGGACCCTGCATGGGTCCTTCCAAGTCTCAGGCGCGTCGCTCCTCTGAGGCCGAGCTGGAGTGTGGGTGGAGTGAAGTTGCCCAAGATCTCACCTCAAATTGCGCTTTTGACAGACGGCAGGAGAGATAACGAGAGCAGGTGCTGCAGCTGGCCCGAGACAAGGAGATCTGCGGTGCCATCGCTGACACCCAAACATTTATGAGCAGCTACACGAGCCAACCGATAATATCAGGAAACGGAAAGTGGCGGCGTCCACTGAAAATCTTACACTGGAAAACGAGAATGACTACTCAGTGACAGGGCTCAAAGGCTTTCACTAATACCCCAAATGCTCTATGACTAAACAATCTTTTCAGGCTTGAATTTATGGGAAATGACACTGGTGATACTGGAGATTCTTCATGAGAGATAATGTCAATAGAACTCATTAAAATAACACTTTGTATTTTCAGGGAACTTCGTAGTTGATAAACGTCTTTCCCCACAAATTTATGATTTAATCCCCACAGCAACCCCAGGAGGTCGTTAGTCCCCGCCAAGGCAGGCCTGCTGAGTCCGGCTAGCTCTAACACGGCTAGCCGAGGGCCGAGGCAGGGCTCACACTCGTGTCTCCTGCCTTGGAGTTCCAGTCTTCCTACGTCGCACATCCTTCTGCCCACAGTAGCGGGTGGCCGTATGGACCCGTTCCAACTTAAATTCATTTACATGAAATAGACATCAAACTTCCGCAGTCTCACTAGCCCTATTTCGAGTACCAGCAGCCACGCGTGTCCAGGAGCAACGGCGTCGGCCCTCGCAGACCCAGGACATTGCCACCGTCGCAGACGCCTTACGAGGCAGCGGCGCGCCAGCTCTGACCTCCGGGAGGCCTGGGACCATCGTCGTTTTGTCCACGGCTGCCTGGCACCGTGACTGGCACGCCTAGCTGGTCAGGAAACGCCCTCGTGGGGTCCTCCTACACGGGGAGGATGGGTCCATGCCTAGAGAAATCTGAACACCAGTTCACTAACTCAGCGTGCTCACTTAGAGTGAGAGTAGAGGAGCCCAAGAGCGGGCTCTCCACGCGGAGGTGGAAGGTGCTGGTTTGTGCTGATACGGGTCATGGGGTTTCACGTCAGACGGCATCCCCACCGCACTCTAAGCAGGGGTACGGGCCTCTAGTATCCTCATCGCATGCAGGGCTTCCCAAAGGTATTGATTATTTTGTGGCAAGCCCCCTTCCAATGTCCACCTGCCCTGGGGTTGGCCTGCACGAGCATAGACATCGGACACCAGATCCATTTCCCGAGGTTCTTCCCCTGATAGCTCCCTCTCTCCCTCCTAGGGGTGTGTTGACGAAACTCCAGATTGTCTCCTTTCATGGCCCCTGCTCCTATTATCTCCACCCGCAGCCTCAGTGCCGTACGAAACATGCTTTTCTATGTATTGTTACTTGACCGCCGAACTTAAAATCGATTCGAATAAGTCTATGCCCAAAACACAGGAGGGAGAAAGGAGACACAACACTGGCCCTACCCCCCCACCCCAAGGCAGCCAACGGCCTGAGGCCCTCACACCCTCCACTGGCACAGCGGCTCCCCGCTTGGGATGGAATGGGACGGAAGCCCAAGGGCAGGAGAGGGACAGCTGGCCTGTGGGCCGCTGCAGGAAATGCCGATGTGGGGGAAGGACAGGAAACTACTTTTCACAGTACTCTGTCCTTCCGGTGAGGCAAGTTTCCATCACATCTACTGCATCTGTTGTACGTTACTCTGTGGTGGATGCTTTCCTATGTTCCCGCGTCTTCTCCTCACAACTGCCCCACTCGTGAGCTGGTCGCAGTCACTGAGGTGTAATAATAAAAACAGAGTAGAGTCAACGTGGCAGGCAAGCAGCGCCTTTCAGAATTCTCCACCCTCCTCTGTGCACGGCAGGGCCTTGATAATTATCTGAGGGAGAGAGGTTTGCCTACCGCCATGCCTACATAGAGGCTTCAAACTATCATGTGATGCCATGGATACCACACTTTCCAGGTGATCTAGAGGCTATTTAAGAGTGATTTCGACCATCCATGGTTGGTTTTTTTTATCCTCATGCCCTGACTTTGGGATTTAATCCCACAGAAGGTGCAAGTCTTCTCTCTGTACAAGGCATGAAATATGCCACGACTGGCACAGGAAGGGCTTTCGGGAGGGGGGTCTAGGTGGAGCTTATCACATGCATCCTCTTTGCCACCTGGCAGGCTTTCCTCGGCATTCCATTGTCTCCTACATCCTGTGTCCTATCTTCTGAGGCAACAACTCACATCCCTTTAAGACCTTATCTCCCACGCCAGTTCCAAACCTTCCCTTGGCCTGCAGGGGCTCATCTTGAATTTCTTACAACAATAATTGAACCTCTGTCACTTGGTGTTTTTTTGGTTAACAAAGTGCTTTTGCCCACCTGTTTCATTTGATCCTTACAAAAAGCCTGTGGGATTAACGCTCCTTAGAGGGAAGATTGCTGAGCCCAGAGAGGACACATGGCTTGCCCAGAGAGAGGCTGTTTCTTAATGACCGAAGCTCTACTCCAGTCTTTCTCGGTCCAAGCACAGTGTCTTCCCTAGAACACAAGTGATGTTGATTTGCACTGTCTGCTTTTTGTATGATTATAGATTCCATGTAGCATAGCTCAGGGCCTCTGCCTCCATGGATACTTCCTATCCCGGGGACTCCAGGGCATGAGCACCTTAGCGGTTGTTGTTGTAGCTGCAGATCTAACGCACATGCGCAGTTACCAGTGAGGGGCACTGATTAACCACTTGCATGTATCAGCCCCAACGAAAGGACTCAGGACACTCTTTCCTTATCACCAAAGGGCAGTGGCAGCCACTGCCACTCCTTCCCTCCCTTTTCTTTCCTTCTTTCCTTCCTTCTTTCTTTCTACCTCCCTCCCTCTCCCCTCCCCTCTTTCCTTCCTTCCTTCCTTCCTTCCCTCCTTTTCTCTCCTCTTCTTCTCCTCCTCCTCTTCCCCTTCCTCCTTCTCCTTCTTCATGTTTAGGGGCTAAGTGGTTTTTCATGCATTATCTCACTTAATCTTCCTCATAAATCTGAGAAGAATTCTTATCCCTGGAGTAGAAAAATGAAATTCAAAAAGGTTAGTCTGCCCAGGGCTCCATAGCTAGTCATTAGTAGAAGGAGAATTTAAAAAGCAAACAAACACTTGGCCAGCACACTACTTTGTGCCAGAGCCTGTCCCAGACGTGGAGCAGGGAGGGAGAGACGTGTGGCCCCTGCCCCAGTGAGCACAGGGCTAGTTAGGGTGCCCACACTGGCCCACACGGCTCTCACAGTGCAAAAAGGGTTGAAATGGTGGAGTGCAAGGGAAACTTCTCTGAGGAGGTGACAAGGCCCAGTTTGGCGAGATGAGCAAAGGTGTGCCTTCCAGAGAGGGAGGAGAAGCACATTTCGGGCAGAGAGAAGAGCAGGTCCTGAGACAACCACAGGAAGGGCCGACCTGCTCAGAGTGTGTCCCGTCACTGTGAGCCTGAGGCTCAGGCTGAATGTGGCCGAGAGGAACAGAAGGGGACACCACACGGGGGTGTGACGGACAGGCAGGCCAGAACTTTGGGGCCTCAGGGAACAGCAGAGGACTTCAAGCAGAGCTTGCCACCAACACTTGGGATTTCTAGGACGATCGTGACGGCAGTGACGTAGAGGACGAACAAGGGCCCAGTAATGAAGAGAGAAAAGTAGGAGGTTGGAGTAGTAATCCAGATAAGATTATGAACACCTGCGAGGCAGTGGCATTGGGGCTCAAAAGAAGGAAACGGATTTCAGAGACCATCTGAGATGAAATCATGAGGATGAGGCTTGAGGAGACAGGACAGAGGTTATTAAGGTGAACTCTGAGATTTCCAACTTGGGGCACAAAATTCAGGACTCTTCAGTGCCATAGAACATAGCCTGGTTTTTGTTTTTTCCTCAGAAATACCTGTTGGCAATCATATTAAAAGAGCAAAGACAGTTAACTTTTTCTATCGTGAGAACCATACTAAAGAAGCATTCTAGAAGGAGAAAGAAACCTAGGACATTTTGAGATACACCCTCCTGGCTTCCTTTGAAGTAGGACCTCCTCCCATCCAAGGTCTTCCTTTCTGAGACAATTGGCTACCTCTACCTTGACCCTGAGCTGCTGAAAGGGAAGCAGCTTGCACGGGGCATGGGGGCAGCTACGGGTGCCAGAGGAAAGGCCAAGGACGGTTAGCTGGGGCGGGGAGCACAAGGGACATGGCCAAGCACAGTACTCCCCAGTCGGGCTGCAACGCTCTCTGCTCCCTGGGGAAGGTGAGGTGAGGCAAGCTCTCTCACACCAAAACATGGGAGTGAGTACAATAAGTGTTCTTTGTTGCTTGGAAGAGGTGAGTTTCAGGAAATCCATCGCTTTCTATCCGTATGTGGATGAAAGATTGCTGCAACTCAGGTGGAAATGCCCTTCACAATAATGAGATGCTTGAAAACTCCCGTAAGTGGCTTTAACCTGCTTCAGCTCTCCTTGCTTCACAGAATGCAGAAACTGGACTAGCTACTGGGGCCATGAAAAATTAGGGCCCTCTCTCTCCTGGGGTTGGAGAGTGGCACACAGAAGTCATTGCCAGCATCTCAGAGACGGAGCCTGAGAGTCTGGGAGGAGAGTAGAAGGGTCTGGAATGGGTGCTCGTGGTGGTTTGTGAGCGGGGAGGCAGCAGCAGGAGTAGGACTGAGAGGATTTCTCCAGGCAACCCTTGCTTTCAAGAGCCCCCATGAGAGTTTTGCCAATCTCACCGCCAGGAGGCGCTGTCGTCCCATCTCTGCACAGACTCTTGCCGAGGGGAGGAACTGGGGATTGGCAATGACTTCTTAGAATCTTTTCTTTATAAAATGTGCCTGGAAAATACTGTGACTTTCTATAATCAAATTTGAAAATTGTAAAGATAGAAAGGGCTACATAGAAAAATGCAGAACAGAAAGATGAGTTTTTAAAAATATTTAAGTAATAACAAAGGAAGTTTTATTCAACAATAAATAAGGTGTATTATCTTCATGAGTCTTCACAATTGTGAGGTTGTTCTCAGGCCATTTTATAAATGAGGAACTGATGCTAAGGGTGGGGATACGACTTGTATGAGGGATACACAGCTAGTAAGAGGAATGCTTGCATTCAAACCAAGGCCCAACTAAATCCAAAATACCAGGCTCCTTCCTTTAGACTCCACTGCTCAGATTAAGTAAAATAATAACACACTAGTGTTTATTGAGCACTTACTATATACTAGGCGCTGTTCCAAGCACTTCACTAGTATTAATTCATGTAATTGTCACAGCAACCCTGTGACTTGACGTTATTCCCACTTTACAGTAAGTACGCAAGCCCCCCAGCTAATGAGCAGCTAGAAGCGGTGGAATCGTGGAAAGGTGAATCAGTGCTACAAACAATGCCATGTTTTATTTTGAAATCAAGAGCAAAATGCCCCTTCTTTCCTTTATTCCTTCTGCTCTATTAAAGTCCGGGGTATCTTCCGTCATTCCAAAGTTTTTTGAAAATCTTAATAAGAATGTATTTTAAATGAGTACTGATGTCCTGGAGAATTCGTCAGAAACAGGAGTCGTCAAAAAGATCTGGAAACTATAAGGTAGAGATGTTAATTTAGTGGCCAGATGAGCCCTTGAAAGGGTAGAGGGGCACATAAAGGAAGAGGGAGAGACCAGTTCGTAGCTCTAAGAATGTGAGAAGAAATTATAATAATCACAACATTTACCTACTTTACTCTTGTTTTTGTCTTAAAGATAGTATACTTCACATTTCTCCTTCAAGACAAAATGCCCTTTACATGTAGTGAACTCCTAGTATATATATATATATTATAAATATATATGTATTTCAAAGTTTTATAAACTATGTATTAAGGCAGCAGATGATTTCTTCCCTATTTAAGGAAGGAATTAAGGAATTTAAGGAGGTAACTGAATCTTTGCCTGTTAACAAAAATACAGTTGAGTCAAATTCACAATTCGGTTAGAATTAGGCCTTTAAAAACTAAGCTATGTGCCATGATTGTACTTTACATGGCTTCAGATGGCCACTAGACTCGACAGAAAATTTGTCCAAAGTCCAAATGGTCCCTAGCAATAGGGAAGATAATGGCCACGAACATTGGTGAGAGCCTGCTCCTGGAGTGTCTTCATTTTCCTGGCCCCATAGTAGATACTGGATTCATCCTTTCTCTTGGTCAGCTCACAAAACTCACTCTGTCACTTAGTAGCTGTGTGACCTAGGGGCAGGTTGCTTAACCTCTCTGTGCCTCTATGTCCTTATTTGTTGTGATATGGAAAAAAAGAACCGTAAGGTTTCTACAGAAAAAAAATGAGTAGATATGTGTACAACGTTTAGAACAGGGTCTGGCTGGTACATAGTATATACTCAATAAAAATGCTAGGTGTTATTTTTTAAATTGTTATTATGGGATATTTTTCCTTTTTTAAGATTTTATTTATTCATTTGAGAGAGAGAATGAGAGACAGAAAGACAGAGAGCATGTGCACTTGGACGGGGAGGGTCAGAGGGAGAAGCAGACACCCTGCTGAGCAGGGAGCCCCATGTGGGACTCGATCCAGAGACTCCAGGATCATGACCAGAGCCAAAGGCAGTCACTCAACTGACTGAGCCACCCAGGCACCTATTATGGGATATTTTTCTTATGGACCTTATGTTTTGGTGGAAAGTATTGCAAAAGGAAAATCACGATGGTGTCCTTCTAGCCCAAGGTACTGCATACATTTTACAAACATCTCCTTTCTCTACTCCATGTCCCCGACAGGGATTACCTCAACGATGAGGGCTTATGGACGAAGTGCCAAGAGCCTGTCGACGTGGTGCCCTGGAATCTGACCCTCTTCTCCATCCTGCTGGTCGTAGGAGGGATCCAGATGCTTCTCTGTGTCATCCAGGTGATCAACGGCCTCCTGGGAACCCTGTGTGGGGACTGTCAGTGTTGCGGCTGCTGTGGGGTAAGTTGAGGTCCTGGCACTTTCTTCTCAACATGCAGGAGGCCAGGGCAGGCCACTGGCGCTGACGGAGAGAGGTGGAGACAAACCCAGGCTGGAGAGGCCAGGTAGCCCTCTCTATCAGCTCAGGGGAATGGAGACATTGTATGGCCAAGACCCAGTTCTGCTCTGTGTGTATGTTAATAAACACAGGCTAAAGGTGACCAAACGTTTCAGTCTCACACCCCGTTGACCACAGTCCTGGAGGAAGAGGACTCCAAATACATATAAAGGTTTACAGTAACGTTTATTATTATTTATATGAAGATCCCCAGGAACTGGGCATTTGTGATACGCACATATTGACGACAATAACACGTCACGGTCCAGCCCAGAATTATCTCACTATTCCCTAAGTAGATCTAGACAGCGGGTTAAAGTTGCCAAGAATTGGGTGCCTGGGGGGCTCAGTCAGTTAAGCAGCTGCCTCTGGCTCAGGTCATGATCCCAGGGTCCTGGGATTGAGCCCCGAGTCCAGTTGGGCTCCCTGCTCAGCGGGGAACCTGCTTCTCGCTCTTCCTCTGCCCCTCCCCTCAGCTCCTGTGCTCTCTCTCTCAAATAAATAAAATCTTAAATAAATAAATAAATAAATAAATAAATAAATAAATAAATAAAATTTGCCAAGAAATACGTGGAACGCATGTCAGGGCATTGTCTTTCCCCTGGCAAAGAATAGAACATACCAATGCAAAACCTATATTTTGATAAGATTTCTGATATAGAAGAGAAATGGTTCTCAGGTAGGGGGAATAAAAGGAAATCACTGAGGATTTAGTCTCCAAATATGATGGTAAATTATCAACAATATAAAAAACAAAAATAAACCTATGGACAGTAAGACAGTGCAATTATTTCAACTAGTGACCAAACCAGATCAGGCAATTGTTCAAACACACATGGAAATATTTAAAAACACAAATTGGTGTATGAGGAAAAAATTAAACAGGACTCAAGAGTTCCATAAGGAAGAACTATGTAAATAAATATGAATTGTGGTCCATCTACTTAAGATGATATTATGCCCTGATTTTAAATGATTCAAATCATTTTTTAATAAACAATATATGTATATAGGTCAAAAACTCTGTCTGTGTGTCAGAAATATACAGATGTATTCAGTTGGAAAGCCTGTGTCCTGTGCTGTCTTCCCACTAGTCTCCACCTGATTCCTTCTATATGTTCTCAGAGTTATTTTGTTATTGTTTTTATTCCCCCTACCTTAAAAATATTTTTTAAACTGTAATAATAGAGATAGTGTTATTTTAAAAGAGCAAGATATAGGGGCTCCTGGCTGGCTCAGTTGGAAGATCATGTGACTCTTTATCTCTGGGTTGTAGGTTCAAGCCCCACGGTGGGTATAGAGATTACTTAAAAAAAACAAACAAACAAACAAAAAAACTTTAAAAAAAGATAAAGTAAAAATAAAAAGAGCAAGATACAAAAAAAGTATACAGAATAAACAAGTATGTACATAAGAAAAAAACAAACACTATGAATTTAAAAAAGACCTAAAGGAAATCCAACTCAAATGATCAGTAAGAAGACTTTGACTTGTTTCCGTCCTTCCAGCTTATATTACTTAAAAAAAAAAGTTTAACAATCATAAATTTTAAAATATACAAAATATAAATTAAAAGTTCCCCCAAATCAAGTATAAAATGCATGTATTACAAATAAATTTCACTGACTATTGAGTTTTTGTTCTATAAATGTTTTTTCCCAAAGATTGATTTATTTATTTTAGAGAGAGTGAGGGGAGGGGCAGAGGGAGAGAGAATCTTAAGCAGACTCCATGCTGAGCACAGAGGCTTGACATGGGGCTTGATCTCATGACCCTGAGATCACGACCGGAGCTGAAACCAAGAGCAGGACATTGAACTGACGGCGCCATTCAGGCGACCCTGTGCTATAAATTTTCAGTTCTATTGTGTTGTATTTAAATATTTTGGTCTTGAAACACAAATGAGAAGAAAAGAAAACTACCAGTTAATCATCCATCAAAATTATTTTTATGATAGCAGTTAAGAATATTGAGCATCTAAATCTTGTAATTCATCCAAAATGAATTCATACTTGCTAAATCAGCTCATTTCAAACACTTTCATTATTTCTTTTTCTGCCTACACAGAAGAGAATCATATATTTAATTAGGAAGCAAATTTTCATTGCATGATTTATGACAAATACAGCTGCCCTTTGAATAGAAGATAGTAGTTTATTCAATTTGAGGATTATCTATAAATTTCCAAACATACTCATAGGTGCCGGCACATAGAAGCTTTTCAGTGAGTGTCACCTATACAGATACTGCAGTTCAACAGTTGTTTTTTTTTTTTTTTAAGATTTTCTTTATTTATTTATTAGAGAGAGCACACAACCAGGGACAGGGGCAGAGGGAGAAGCACACTTCCCACTGAGCAGGGATCCCGATGCGGGGCTCGATCCCAGAACCCTGGGATCATGCCCCGAGCTGAAGACAGGCGCTTAACTGACTGAGCCACCCAGGCGCCCCTGCAGTTTAGCAATTTTAATGAATAAATTACTTGAGAGTCAGAAGACAGTAGAAGGACTCCATAGCTGTCCGTGCACGCGAACTGGAGAATCTGAGGATGAATGTACACCTCCCCAAGTGCCCCCCCTCCCCTCCTCCCCTCCTCCCTTCCTCCCTTTCTTCTTCCCCCACTTTTTATTGAAAAAAAAATCAAATCTACATAAAATGTAAAGAACAGTACGATGAACACCTATGTAGTTTCACCTAGATCCACAAACTGTTCCCGTCTGCTCGCTCTCTCTTTCCGAACCACTGGAAAGTAACGTGCAGATAATCAAGAAACTTCACTAGCGGATACTTCAGTGCGCATGACAGCTGCATTTTTTAACAATGGGTCCGCTGAGGATTCCTTTCTTGTTGGCGGCGTGCCTCTCGTACAGCTGGTCAGCATCCCCCCCGGTGGGATGCTGTGGGGGGACTTGGGCTCGCAGCCTAGTCCCACAACCTCCCGGCTGAGTGACCCCAGCCAGCTTCCTCACTTCCCGAGCCTTCGTTACCCGACCGCCTCTTGCAGACCTTTTACCCAGAGCGTGCGCAGAGCCATCGCATTCAAGCAGAAAGTGTTTATTGAGAGATTCCTGAGCCTGGCACAGGCCTTCCATGAGGTAATAGATGGAAACATGCCTTAAAGACAAACTATGAGACCTGGGTTGATCGCCAGCTGCACAGTCTTGGCAAAGTCCGTTGCACGCAACTGTTTTCTTTGTCTGCAAAACGTGGTTGTTAAACCTACTTCCTAAGGTTGCTGCGTGTCTAACATGGGGTGATAAATATGTATGTATATCAACAGTTAGAAGGCTCAGCACATTGTCCTGATTGTTATTTACTAAGATATAAAAATTGGTGAGGCAGCGCCGCTTCAAGGAGAAGAGCACAGTCTCCGACTTCAACCTCCCTGAGTTCAAATCCTCACTCCTCTACTTATTAGTTGTGACGTTGTATTCATCACTTGAGTTCTCTGTGCCTCTTACCAAAAAGTTTTTTAATAATAAATGATGCGGGGCACCTGGGAGGCTCGGTCGGTTGAGTGTCTGCCTTCAGCTCAGGTCATGGTCACGGGGTTGTGGGATCAAGTCCCACATCAGGCTCCTTGCTCAGTGGGGAACCTGCCTCTCCCTCTGCCTGCCGCTCCCCCTGCTCATGCTCTTTCTCTCTCAAATAAATAAATAAAAATCTTAAAAATAATAATAATAAATGACGCAAAATAAAATGAAGCCTCAACTCCTGTCACCTAAACACAGGTAAGTGAGAGATGACAGCTCTGAAACAGTCAGAAAAGTATTGAAAATATTCAATAGGTAACCAATATGTGGCAGGAGTAATCAGGAAGAAGAGGGGTGATGGGGAGGAGAGAAGAAAGCAAAAAAAAAAAAAAAAAAAAAAAAAAAGAAGAAAAAGAAAAAAAAAGGAAAGGAAAGGAAAGGAAGAAAAGAAAAGAATGATGTCATAATTAACTTTTCTACCTTCTAGGGAGACGGACCAGTTTAAATCTCCTTGGTGAGCTGCTCTAACTCGACGGCCTGTGGGACATTAGACTTACTCTTCTTCCTGGAGTTGGCAATTCTATCTACTTCCTGACGGACAAAGCTTAGGGACAGCAGAGTTATTCCTTCCACTTTCCAAGCAGCTTAGCTCGACTCAGATTTTTATGCTATTTTCAAATAAAAGTTTGGCCACTTAGGTTTATGTATCTTTCAGATTCGCTTCCTTCTAGAATTGAAGAACAGGTTCAAAGCAAATTTGTCATGATTTGTTTTGAGGGGAAAATGTGTAAGGTCACACATACTGCCACACTGCTTCTTTGTATATAGAGATGTTTATATCTTTGGAAGTTTTTCATAATTCAACGGAGGAAAGCACCTGAGAAATGAGAAACCAAGGCCAGTTTTTGCTTTCAAGATTTATGAGAAAAACAGAATGATGTATCATAAATAATTTGGTGTCTTTGGGCTAATGTGTCTGAATTACTTGTGACTAGTCTTTTGAGCCTGCTTATATTTGCTAGGTTTTCTTATGTATGTTAAATTAAAACCATAATTCAGGGGTGATATAATAAAGATTGTGTGTGTTTGGGAGGGAGGGGAGAAGACTGAATGACTACCACACTCTTTTTCGTCTTTTCTACAAATGGCTTCTTTCGATGAAACAAAAAACAATGTTTTAGAAAAGTTGACTTGGGTAATAATTTTTGTCAGCATATGACCAGGATTAAGGTAATAGGTGTTATTAATTCTATGTGTTGTATTAAGACATTAACTTTGGTTTTATGAGTCAGGCATTAATAAGGGGTCAAATCCATGCTGTTGTTTTGAGTTCGAACCCCAGCTCTACCACACACCAGCTTGGGGACCCTGGGAGAGTTATTTTCTAAGTATCCCTTTCCCTACTGCTGAAAGGCAACCCATCATCCAAGACATTTTGAAGTTCCCCAAGGTGAAACAAGGAGGCCCGTGGGATTGCCAACATGACTAACAGAAGAGGTGCATGCCGGAGAGCCTCACTTCTGGACCAGCCAAGCTGATAGGCTGCACTGTGTGGGTTAGACACGCTGAAACTCCGTTTCTCACAATCATCAGGAAAGCAGTTAAAAAGCACCTCCTGAGTGCTGGCCATGGGGTCTGGGCACTGAAGACATGAAGTTTCCAGGCTGTGATTCTGCCCTCACCCCAGTGAAAAGTCTGGGATCAGGTCAGAGACCCCATCTGGCACATAACGGGCAGAAGGAAGAAAGGCGAGCAGATAGGCACTTAAGATCAGACACACAGAGTTTCAAGTCAGTGTAGAATGTTGGTTCTCAAACACGATCATCAGAATCACCTAAAAGATGTTCTATTATGATTCCTGAGCCCCAGCCTAGACCTACTGCATCTGAAAATCTAGGCATAAGGCATAAAAGCCTGTCTTTTGTTATTTAGTTTTAAAAGCCTACCAGCTGATGCTTAAAGCCAGCCAGTCTGAGCAACCGTTGACTTAGACTACAGACTGACAGGCACCAAGGGTAAAAATGAGTCACACCTCATCACGGCCCATTGGGAACTCACGCTCTACGATTAATATTAATTAATAGGATGTGGTACACACTAAATCCTAAAGGGTGACACAGGTAATGATGTTCCAGAGGTCCAGAGGCGTCAGGCCATTAGGACTGATTCATCTAAGTTCTCTGACAAGGAAATAAGAATGTAGAGAAAGGGTATCAATTCCTTATTTAGGGGTTTTCATTGATGCAGAACTTGAAAAATGAAGAAGTCAAATCTAATCTCATTATTGTACAGATGAAGAATTAAAACAATTCTTTGACAAGTTTTCACACAAAAGGCCATTTTTCAAATCCAATTAACATTAAATTAAAGAAAAAAGCTTACCATGGATTAGAGGGCTTAAAAGGAAGATACAGGAAACAAAGAGTAAAGATATATGGGCCCCTCCCTTGGTTGATGCTGCTATACACACCCACTCACCCCCACACACACACATTTGGTCATAAGACTGTCTAGAAACTTCTATTCTGGGAGTTGTCAACTTTGTGTTGATTTCGCAAATACATAACTTATGTCTTCACGCTTCAGACTACAAATTCTTTGAGGCAAGGACAGTATCTGATTCAAGCCTGTACCTCCAGCACTTAATAGGGGCCATAGGACAGAGTAGGCAATCAATAAATTTGTTGTGTCATTAGAGGGCTATTTATCTATATATACAGATACAGATATCTCACAAGGATTTGCCCTTTGTGATTGTGGGAGCTAGATAGGTAGTGTTGTCTTTGTGTCCGAGGCTGGAGCTTGAGGTCCACGGGGCAGGCCAGCAGGAAGAGGAGATGGACGTAGAGTGTGAAAGAGCAGGAACAAGCTGGAGTACACCTGAGCTGAAGCCCAGGAGATGGATTGAATCCATGTCGGTTCTCGTTGCCTCTGGTTTTGGTGGGACCGGTGTCCGCCCAAAGTTGGGACCCTTCATCATGGAGCTACACACACCCTACCTACCCGAAAGGTCAGTGAAGCTGGAGGAGATACTGGGGAATGTTGTAGGGCAGTCGTAGGGCCCGGAGGCTGCTTTGTGTCAATGAGATGAGCGCGTGTGAGCTACAAAACGCTGCTGCTGCCTCCCTTCTGCCCTCGAAAGTTCGCAAGAGTTGTTCTTACGGTGTGCCCTCACAGAAAACATAGAAAAAGGGACTTTGGCCAATGTCGTTTCGCTTAGCCAAGCTGACACATTGCAAAGCCAGCCTCTCCAGCTTGGAGAAAGGAATGGTTTTTTCTGTGTCCATGTTGTGTTTTAGTGTAGATAAGGGTTTCTCGACTTCTACACAATTGACATTTGGTACGGGAGAATTCTTTATCAAAGTGGGGAGGGCGGTCCTGGGCCCTGAAGGATGTCTAGGAGCTTCCCTGACCTCTACTTAGGAAATGCTACAAGCAACATTTCCTCCTCCGTTTTCACAACCAAAAATATCTCCAGATATCGCCAGATATCCCCTTGGGGGACACACTCACCCACAGTTGATAATCACTCGTCTAGATCACGCGCTGCTTGAGGAGAAGAGCCGTCAGTTCTTCTTCCTGGAAGCCAACATGGTGTTTTGCGTATAAAAGTGCTTAGTGATTATTGGTTGAATGCACACACATGTGCGTAAACAAAGTTTTACTTATCACCAAAGTGACATACATACATTTAAAAGAAGGTGCTCTGCTCCTTAAATGTTTGGGTTCTGACTGCAGAGCACCGCTCTGCTTGGTCTAAATACTCTCCCAGATGATCTTCACCGCTGTGGTTTTAATGACTATGTTCATGACTCCTGTGTCTTTATCTCCAGCCCAGACCACTGCTCTGTCTGCTAAATATCTGTTGTTTTTTTTTTTAAGATTTTATTTATTTATTTGAGAGAGATCAAGAGCACACAAGCAGGGGGAGGAGCAAAGGGGGAGGGAGAGGGACAAGCAGACTTTGCACTGAGCGCAGAGCCCCACATGGGGCTTGATCCCAAGACCTTGAGATCATAACTTGAGCCAAAACCCAGAGTCAGAGACTTAATGGACTGAGCCACCCAGGCGCCCCTAAATATCTGTTTTTGAATGTTTCACGGGCATCTCAAAGCAACAATTCTGGGCTGAGCTCTTCCAGTCCTCCACGCGTGGCTCTCCTGAAATCCTGGTCTCGGAACGTGCCATCACGACATTAAGCAGACGCAGAACTAGAAGAATGACGCTAGATGACTGTCCTAACTCCAGAGCCTATGGCACCCCTACCCTTTCAGTGGCTTTCATCACCCAGCCCCTGACCTCTGCAGACCCAGCATTGTTGTGCCCAGAACCTGGGGATCCTTGTCTTTGGCCCCACACACTCTTCCAGACCCTGTCCTTGTGTATGCTGTTCCGTGTGCATGGGAATGCTCGTTCCCTCCTGCCCATCAGGATAAACGCTTCTTCTCCATCCAGACTCCATTCAGGGCTCATCTTGTCCGGGTTCTTCCTTCCCGATAGTCCCCACAGTTAACTGACAGCCCCCCCACCGCATTCTGCCATGGTATCCTGTATACATCAGAATGGTTGCCCCTCCCTGTTATACACATAACACTTCCTTCTTTCGCTCTGGACTGATATCACCTTGAGCTCAGAAACTCCATCTCAGCAAAGTCGGACCTCTCCCCAACCCTGGGCCCGGAACATAGTGACTGTGCTCTGAATGGGTGATATCATTGTCGTGGAGGTATGACTGAAGTATTCTGCTCAGCACAAAGAAGAAGCTTCTCTCAAGCATTTGAGAATCAAGCATTTGCCATAAAAAATAACCCCAGGGAGTCAGGGGGGCTCAGTTGGTGAAGCGTCTGCCTTCGGCTCAGGTCATGATCCCAGGGTCCTGGGTTCACATCCCACATCGGACTCGGTGCTCAGCGAGGAGCCTGCTTCTCCCTCTGCCTCTGCCTGCTCCCCCTGCTTGCGCTCTCTCCTGACAAAGAAATAAAATCTTTAAAAATATAAATAGCCCCAGCACTTATTGGTAGTACTCAGAAACCTTGGTAAGTAACATACAGGCAGGATTTCACTTGCTCCTCACAACTGCCCAGGCCTCACATGCTGCTCTGTCTTCTCCAAACTTCAGGAAGGCTTCTCTCCTCCCCATAGGCCCCTGACCTCTGCTTGCCCCCAAGCCTGAGCAAGCACGGAAGTGTCCCTTTATTAGCTTATCCGGGGAATCGGCTGACCACAGGGAGACACATTTCCTGTCAGACCCCGGCGAGCATGCCATGTGCTTGCCCAACTTCCCATCGCTGCCAAGCTCTGCTTACCCCAGCCTGGAAAAGAAAAGCCTTTTCTGTTTGTTTTTGAGACGCCTGCAGATTCCTGAGATTGGAGATTCTCATGTTGCAATAGTCCTTTGAATAAAGTTTTTCCTTATCTAAGTCTGTTTTTTTTTTTTTAACCTGACACAACCTTATGATATAGAAACTATGATTAGCTCCTTGCGTGTAAGAAAGTGGAAAAAGAGGCTTAGAAAAAAATAAACTTTCCCAGGGTCCTATAAACAGCACATGAAAAATCCGAGATCTAAACCCAGATTATCTGCCTATTTGAGGATAAGGGTCCCCCCTCAGCCACGATGCTCGAAACCTCACTAATTCTCCTCACAGCATCCAGGAAGGGAGGCTTGGCGGTGCTCGTCTCAAGTTCCTATAGAGAACTGAAAGTATGAAAATTTTGTTATTTTTTTAAATGTCACAATTGACCCTGTTCATTCATTCATGCTAAGCTGCATTAGTGCAAATGATCAATTAAAATATCGTAATCACAATCAGCATTTTTAGGTAATCTTTCAAAGCACCTGTATGAAGACAACCACATCCGGTTGTCCCCCTACCTCCCACCCCTTGCTCACTCTGCTTTTTACTTCTACTCATTGATGTTCTCCCCTCTGCGTGGAAGAAGCCGGAACGCAGAGGCAGGTTTCTATAATCCTCGGGGTTAAAAACGAAGAGAAGAGAAAAGGCAGGTTCCTGGGCCCCTGCCTCTCCTGCAGCAGCTGGGCAGCCGCCCGGCTGCCCCCCTCCCCGCCCTCTGGTGCCGCCACCCATCGCGAGCTTACACTGGCAGAGCCTGTGATCTGATGTGGAAATCAGGCTTGACATGCGTCAAACCCCTTTAGTAGTCACAACCCATGGGGTAGTTGTGCTATTATTATCACGCTTCTTGAGAAGTGAAGAAACTGAGGCATGAAGAGCTTGAGCAAGAAGCCCAAGGTCACGGAGTGAGTCAGTGGCAGGGCTGGCATTAAACTCAGGACTCCTGGCTCCCTCCCAGCCCCTGGCACACGCCCCTGCCCCATCCCCCCACCTCCCGATGGACAGGCTATGCTGTGGCCTTTCCACTGGCCAGCTCCTTGAGAAAGCTTAATGATGTGCATTCAGTGAAAATCAATGGCAGATGCTGAGCCAGAGGAAAAACCACGGGAAGCTGATGTCAATGATCTGTAGCTGAAAACGCTGTGATCTCGTCTGCTTTTAACTGCATGTGTCTTCGCTGGCCGGGCTTCCTCAGGGGTGTTTGGGGATCCCCATTTCAGTGTGTGGCACTTGCTGGCACAGGCGAAGGAGAACCGGGGTACTAGACTTCCAGTAACTGTGCAGCCTGGAAAAGCTCCTCAGTGCCCTCCCCTGGAAAGGAAAGTGATGAGTCAGGCTGTGGCGAAGTTCTTCTCTGGTGCTATCATGCTCTAGTTTGGGGATCGTCAGAAGTAGCCTGGGTTATTAACATCTTGATCCACAGAGCTTAAGGCCCCTTTGGAGAGCTTTTAAAAATCCTAGTGTCCAGTTCCCACCTCCAGAGATACTGGTTTAATTCAAGGAGATTGGAGCCCAGGCACCAGTGGTTTCAAAAACAAACAAAAAAAATCACCAGGTGATTCTAATAAGGAAGCTAGTTTGAGAACCTCTGCTCTGGAGTGTTCTCAAACTTGAGTATTCATCAAAAATACCTGGAGGGCTTATTCCCACCCCACAGTTTCTGATTCAGTAGGCTTGGGCGTGGGGCCTCTCAAGGAAGTTCCCAGGAAATGCTGATGCTGCTGGCTCCGAGTCCCCACGTTGAGAACTCCAAAAGTTTCCACACCCTCTGAAATGGTATATATAGTCAGATGAGTATTTTTTTCCCTGCCCTGGGGAGAAAGCTCATAGATTTCATTAGATTCTCGAAGAGACCCATGACTCCAGAAAGGTTAAGAGCCAGAGAAGTAGAGTCAAACCATTAAATTTAAAGCTTTTTGTAGGCAGGGTTTCATAGGAGAGGAGTTTGCAACTTTTTCAGTCTTAATGTAGCCCCCTGTGTGTGTGTGTGTGTGTGTGTGTTCATGAATTACCTGGGCATTGCTGGGCTGTATGATACCAACACACTGGCCAGTCTACACTCGGTTTCCCACCCCAAATTGGCACTTGGGACATCGGGTTGGGGAAGAGGGTAAATACGACAACTTTCCTGAGAACCAAATTTGAATTTTGCGGGGAGGCAGAGGGAGAATGCCCAGTGATACCATTGAAACAGAAATAAAACCTCTACAGATAATCATGCTGTCTCATGCCCATTGACGCTGGGGCCATAAACTTGAGAAAATGAGTGTTGTGCCATAGCAATTACCCTGAGGATCAGTTAAATAACATTTCATCTGCATGAATTATACTCATCCTCTCATCCGAAATGTGGCGTGGGAGGTTCATATATAAACGTTAATGTGTATGATCTTTCATCCTCTCAAATTTTCTATTTTTGTGAATGCTTTATAACGTACACAATACATTAGAGCAGTCATCTGTGCCTATAACTTATAAATAAACAGGCAAACATACAGACACTGGGACTTCATGATAAAAGGTTTGGAGACTACTCACCAGGTGTGGTGGTCCTCAAACTTTAGAGTGAGCCAGAATCACCTGGAAGCTTGCTAAGTGAATGCAAATTCCCAGCCCTCACCCTCCTTCAGATTCAGGAAGTCAGAAACATTCCCATTTTACCTAACATCTTAGGATATTCTGAGGCAGGTGATCCACTGACTGCACTATGAATCTTGTTCTGAGAATGCCTTAATTTTTCTTTTTCTTTTCTTTTCTTTTCTTTTCTTTCTTTTCTTTCCTCTTCTCCTTCTTCTTCCTCTGTACTAAAAAAACACTTCATTTTCACCCAAAAGCCACGGATCTTCCTGACAACGGAGATATAGGTGAGTGCAAAAAGGGAAACAGAAACAGCAGTCGCCTGACAGAAATTCCAATCCCCCTTATGATACCCCCCCTTACCAGTCCGCATGGTGAGGGGGGAGGGGGTTGAGGGGCTGATCCCCACGCCCTGGCAGAGCCAGCTGCTGCCCTCTAGTGGCGGCTCTGCCCACCGGCTCACTCAGGGGGCAGTTACTCAGAAGACAGGTTTGGCCGTCTTTCTAAGTATCTCCCCATAAAGAAATATTTTCCAAAAGCCTCATCAGTTCAAGACCTGCAAGTGTGAGCAAACAAGTCAACGAAAATGGCACTGTCCAAAGGAAGGGTTGCAGTGTGAAAAACAATATTCTCATACACATATTCATCCATTCAACAAATATTTTGAAAATTTTTGAACAGTCTACCAGGCATTGTTCAAGCTGCTAGCCATAAAAGAAACAAAAATCCCTGTTCTCACAGCACGGATAGTCAATGGGAGGAGACAATGAAGAAGTGAATTCTCTCTTACTGTTTTATGGTGGTAAGTGCTGTGGAGGAAAATAGGGCCTGGGAAGCAGAGAGGGAAAAGCTTACCAAAAAAAGAAGGAAATGAACATTTACTGACCACCACTTACTTATTCACTGGGTATTCTATGTAAGTCAGTTTTCTTCATCTTCACCTCTGTCTCACTGTAATCCCCCTCCTATTATAATAGCCAATTTTACATGTAAAGAAACCAAAGTTTCAAAACTGTAAGAGACTTGGCTAAGGCCACAGTGTTAATTAATAGCTGCGTGGCCTGGAACTTCTTAACTGGTTGGAGGAATGAAGCCCCTGGCAAATTTGTAAAGGAGACTGCCCACACATGCCCTTTCTTAATGCTCACACACCCACCTTCTCCAGGACTTGGAATTTCTGCGTGGAATGTGCCGGACCTCCCCTTGCCCTGTTAGGGCTTTCCTCTTCTCATTCTCTGAAGCTCTTGTTTTACCCTATGCTAATTCCATAAATGGATTCATGTCCCAGAGTGTAAGGGATTACTGATGTCTTTTTTAAGATTTTATTTATTTACTTGTGAGAAAGAGAAAGAGCAGGAGGAGAGGCAGAGGGAGAAGCAGACTCCCTGCTGAGCAGAGAGCCCGATGTGGGACTCGATACCCGGACTCCAGGATCATGACCTGAGCTAAAGGCAGATGCTTAACCGACTGAGCCACCCAGACGCCCCAGGATTACTGATTATTAATCGTTTGCTAATCCTGTAAATTAATTTTTCTCCATTTATAGCCCAATTAGTCACATCATCATTACCCAAGTAAGGTACTTGATTGGGACCTTTTTTCTGGAATAGTCCCTAAATCTCAATGGTGGAAATGTCAGGCCCTCTGGTCGGCAGTGATGAACGTGTTTGCCAAGATTATACCACTTTGAGGGATTAGAGGCGTAGTTAAAATATCAGTTTCTCCTTCTCCGGTCTGTTATCACTATTGGACTCTCAAAAATGCTGTAAGAGAAAGTGTGTTCTTGTGTAGGTGACACAAATCCACCCATCTCCTCGACGCAGCAAATTTGCTCAAACACTAAGGAAAATTATAGAAGGGGAGGACTTTCGTGCCAGGAGAAAATGAGCATTTTATAGCTAAGGAAAATAAAAAAGGACACCCAGGAAAGTTAAGTGGATTTCCAGAGATTACAATTACAATTGACCCTTGAACAGTATAAATTTGAACTGCATTGGGTCCATTCATACATGGGTTTTTTAAAAAATAAATACAGTACAGTACTGTAAATGTGTTTTCTCTTCCTTATGATTTTCTTTAATAATGTTCTCTTTTCTCTAGCTTATGTTATTGTAAGAATACAGTAAAGAATATGTATAACATACAAAATATGTGTTAATTCTCTGTTTTTGCTATTGGTAAGGCTTCCAGTCAACAGGAAGCTATTAGTAGTTAAGTTCTGGGGGGAGTCGAAGGTTTTATGCAGATTTTTTACTACCCTGGGGGTTGGCGCCCTGAATCTCATGTGTTGTGTATATCTGTCATTTCTGATAGAGCTGGCCCTAGTGCCTGACTTCCAAGACTGAGGTTTTAGGGGAGTTTGTTTGTTTTTTGTCTACCCATCTTCAACTCTCATTCTTTGAGGATGTTAAGAAAACAGATTGAATTGAATAGAGAGACTCAATATTATAATGATTTCAATTCTGCCTAAACGACTCTTAAAGTGTCATGGTACTGCAATAAACACACAGATACACACACAGAGGAACTAGCGACACCTAATTCCTGGAACACAGCGGGTTGTCAACACATATATTATTTTCCTTCCATTTGTGTTCCCATGCCTTCATTTACCAGTTCCGTACCCCCAGGATGGTCTGCCTGCTCCCTTGTCTTACGTCTCCAGCAAGCCCCAAGCGATCCCTCTCGCTCCTGAACTCTGTTGGCACACACGTGATGCTAAATACATAGCAGTATATTATTTTCTTGAAGGCAGAGTCCATGATTTCAATTTCTTCCTATTCTCCCAGCACCAGATGGGCCCTTGTCCTCAGAGAGGGCCACCAACTTCTCTCCATTCCAGTTCATCTTCACTTCTCTGCCTGTTCTCCTTAAGTCATTCTACTATTGGAAATCTTTCTATGGCTTCCATTATACAGGCCAAACTCCAACTCTGGTACAAAGCATTCGAGCCCCTTCGAGGATTATCTCCACCTGTTTTATTTATTTACTCACCTCCTGCCTCATGGCCTTCTTACACTGTCCCTCCAAGGCCATGGACCTTCTCAGCACTCAAAATTTTGGGCTTTCATATGTGCCGTTGCCCTGAAATGCCTGGGAAACTCCTTGAAGCTAAGGCTCACATTCCATGTCCTAGTTGAGGTTGTTCACTCCTCTTCTTCCTTTCCTACTCTGAGCTCCCATCACTCTTTGCCCTATAATATAAGGCCCCGATTAAATATATGGCTCCTTTGGAGAAAGGATTGAGTTTTCTTCATCCTTGTGTATTTCCAAAGCTTTTGGCGCCTTCAAGATGACAAGGGGCTCAGCAAGTACAGAGTGATGAATGAATGAATGAATGAATGAATGAATGAATGAAATATATATTTACTGGTTGTTGGATATTAGTGACTCTGAGAATGTCAGGAGACATTAAAGAAGATCCTAAGAGTCTTACATTCTTTGGCATCCTTGGGAGAAACTAAATCTGGCTTAGGACCTGGGGCCTCAGAACCACCTTAACTCTCTCCTACTACTGGAAACACAACTATCTGGAAGAATTTGTGAGAGGTTATGTCAGAAGAAAATGTTGATAATTCCCCAGCTCAATTTTTGTAATTAGTTCTTTTTTTATGTCAGACTCTTCTTATTCTTACAGAGAGATATACTAGCACAGGAAATTCTTTGATTTGCAGGATTGCAATGATGGGGCCAGCTTCAGGACATGTCCTGTGCAATTACAGAGGGCCCCATCCTCACAAGAGCCCCACAGTTTAATGCTCTAATGTCAATTCTTAATACATTTGAGCAAGGTCCCATGTTTTCATTCTGCACTGGGTCCCACAAATTATGTAGCCAGTCCTGCCAATGAATACATGATGCATACTTTCCAACTCTCCCAATTTGCTGGGACTTCCCCAATTTTAATACTGAAAGTCCTGAGTCTTGGGAAACCCTTCTGTCCCAGGCAAACCAGGACACTTGGTCACCCTATTTCTGATCCTCAAACTGCAAACATAGGAGGCATGCAACACTTTGTTCAATTTCTAATATGACCTAATGACTTAAAAGCAGAAGGGTCCATTTAGGACATATAAAACTTTATGGAAAACACTGTGATCCCTGCAAATTATTATTATTTTAAGATTTTATTTATTTATGTGACAGAGAGACAGCCAGCAGGAGAGGGAACACAGCAGGGGAGTGGGAGAGGAAGAAGCAGGCTCCCAGCAGAGGAACTGGATATGGGGCTCGACCCCGGAACGCCGGGATCACGCCCTGAGCCGAAGGCAGACACTTAACGACTGCGCTACCCAGGCACCCCCAAATTATTATTTCTAAACACAACTTACACATCTCTGTCAACCACAGTTCAGGCTTAAAATCTCACACTTTTAAGTTACTACAAGAGACCTATTTCAAACGAAAGCCTATAGGAAAGAATTGCGAATTCTTAGGCCAGTGGAAGGAATTCAGTGAATCTATGAGCCACTGTAAATTAAGTGTAAATGTGTGTGTGAGTAACTTACTGTGAACAATACCTAAAGCTTTCATCAGTTTCTCAAAGCCTTCAGAGACAGTGAAAAATAAAATGCATTAGCTAATTGTTTTGGTGAATCTTGCAATTTGGGGGCATTCCAGAGAAAGTTCTAAGAAGCTCTGCTTTGAGGACCCTAATATACCAGACCTTCTGAGGCATCCCTGGAATAAATCCATTCTGGTTTAGGGCCAGAATTCACAGCCCATCTAGCTCTAGTGACCAGAAACTCATCCAAAAAGTCTTTCTAACATGACATAATGTGTCTGATCTTAATTTTATATTCATTTTTTTAAAGATTTTATTTATTTATGTGACAGAGAGACAGCCAGCGAGAGAGGGAACACAAGCAGGGGGAGTGGGAGAGGAAGAAGCAGGCTCCCAGCGGAGGAGCCCGATGCGGGACTCAATCCCATAACGCCGGGATCACGCCCTGAGCCGAAGGCAGACGCTTAACAACTGCGCTACCCAGGCGCCCCAATTTTATATTCATTTTAACCCATTGCATATATTCTGAGCAGCAAGGCAGATATCAGAAATTCTCTAGATTTTAACCTGACATGTACAATACCTTCATACGTGCCCTTAATGGAAGATAAGTAAGTTATACATCCAGGAGCTTTGATATCCACATAATAATTGTAATTTTTTAAAAAAGTCTCCCCAGAAAAAGATCTTAAATTTGGCAGCTATAAGTTTTTAATTGAAAATACAAATACATGAATTTTCAAGATTGCAATCCTAAAAGAAAGAAAAAGTGGAAACTTGGATACACTGTAAATGTACAAGTCCCAGCTGTCAGCTTCTTTGGCAGCAATGCCTGTCACCCGTTGATTGGTGACAGATTTGTTTACTCAACCAAATCATCTAGGAAGTTCCTTCTCCCCTATTTCGCAGCCAGCCCCTCTTCCCTGTCTGTCCCCTCTGAAACTACTCACTTACTTGGGGAATACAATGGGGATATAGTGGTTAGCAAAACAGACCAAGTGCTTTTATCAACTTACGCTGCCCCCAATGGGGCATTTAGGTTTCCCATTTCCCCAGATCCTAGCTAACACATGGTGTCATCAGTCTTTTTCATTTTGCAGTTTGATAGAAATGAAATGTATCACTACTGTCTAATTTCCATCTTCCTGATTAGTAATGAAGCTGGCAAGCTATCTGGCACCCAGTTCCCTGTCCTATACATTTTCGATTCATATCCTTGGCCCATATTTCTATGGGACTGTTTTTCTCATTAACATGAAGTTTGTTGTATATTCCAGATACTAGCTCAGGTCTTGTTCTCAGAAGCATCCCTGATCAAGAACTCATGTACAAGTGACTTACTAAAGAAGTACTATTAAGAAAGGATTTTTCAAGGAATTGAGTATTTACAAGGGACACTGATAAGAGAGTGGGGGAAACAGGACAGGAAAAGGGAGGGAACAAAGCAAGTGTGTGCTCTCAGGCCAAGTCCTATAAAGGCAGTCTCTGCCTGATCCCGCAGGGGACTTTGAATTGTAAGTTACAGAGCCACCTGTCGTTGGCTAAAGGTCATGTTACAGAATGTAAATTCCTATGCATCTACCTCTCTGCACGTGTGGAAGCAAAGTGCAATTCTTTTTAAAGAGTCACAGATGTTAGCTGTTGGAAGCAGAAACATATCAGGGTGGGAGATGGGGTGCACAAAACAGTAAAAAGGAATCTAAGGTGATCTGGATCTAGAACTGATATCGCTCACTATAGACAACAGTATTACGAAAATACCAATTTCACTTTCATATGTGCCGTTTCACTATTAATTCAAGAAATACAAACTGGGAAAAAAAAGTTAATACAGGCTGTAACACTAAGATATATTCTACCTATACAGACTCAAGAGCCAAAAGTTCTCACCACACACACACACACACACAAAAGTAGCTATGTGAGGTGATACAAGTATTAACTAACCTTATTGTGGTAACCATTTTCCAATATATACATACATAAAATCACTACACTGTACACTTTAAACTTATACAGCATGTCAATTATATCTTGATGAAGCTGGAAGAAAAACAGAAACAAGAGACTTATCTGTATTTTATTTATTGATAGGAAATACATTTTTCATTCAATTTTTGAACTTCATATATTCTACATATTTTCCCTAATATTTTATGGAATGTACAGTGGGGGAAAAACCCACAGTTTTAATGTTTATTCAAATCAAATTTGATTATTTTCATTTTTGAAACTGCACGTTTGTAGGAAAACTCAATCTTCAAAACGAAACAAAACAAAACAAAGAGGCAATATTCAGCTCAATTGGCAATGGTGAGACAGGGCTTTGCATTTGTTGTTATTGGAAGTATAAATTGGTACAGTCTTTTCTTTCAAAAATATTTGACAGAATCCATCAAAATTTAAGATCGCATGATGTCAAGGCTCCTTTCCTAGGAATTTATCCTCCAGCCATATTCACACGAGAATAGGCTGGTTACTGCAGCACTACCCGTAAAGGCAAAAACTAAAAAGAATCAACCGGCCAGCAATCGGGGACATCCATACAAAATATTAGTTGTTAACAATAATCCAGTGTACACTATATGTCCTGGCATGGAAAGACGCTCATGAGATATTCCATGTATCTGTTGCTTACTATGTAACCTTATGTAAAAGATTTAACCTCTTAAATTCTTCATCTATCAAGTAAGGCTAATATTGAAATGATAGGGTCACTATGCAGATTAAATTAAATACGTATCAAGTGTTTTGCGTAGTGCTTGGCACATAGTAAATGATCAGTAACTATTAGTAATATCATTATTATTATTAAGAGAAAAAAATGAAAGCTTGAAAATAGCATGTATAATTTTTCTTCTGTTAAAAAAATCCAACTTATAGGAAAAAAATCTTACTAATTTTTTTAAAGCGTGAGACTTGGGGGATGGAGAAGTTTCACTTTTTACCTTATACATGTTGGTATTTATAACATTTTCAACAAGGAGCGCATGTTAGTTACCTCGGCAGTGATGATGAAATATGGTTTTTTTTTTTTTTTAAAGATTTTATTTATTTATTTAACAGAGAGAGAGACAGCCAGCGAGAGAGGGGACACAAGCAGGGGGAGTGGGAGAGGAAGAAGCAGGCTCCCAGCGGAGGAGCCTGATGTGGGGCTCGATCCCATAACGCCGGGATCACGCCCTGAGCTGAAGGCAGATGCTTAACCGCTGTGCCACCCAGGCGCCCCTGAAATATGGTTTTTAAGAAGAATGCATGAGACTACATCAAAATAAAAAGCTTCTGCACAGCAAAGGTAACAACTAACAGAAGTAAAAGGCAAGTTACCAAATAGGAGAAGATACCTGCAAATGATACATCTGATAAGGGATTAGTAATCAAAGTATAGAAGAACTTACACAACCCAAGAACAAAAAAAATGAATAATCCAATTAAAATGGGCAGAAGACATGAACAGACATTTCTCCAAAGAAGAAGATGGCCACAGACACATGAAAAGAGGCTCAACATCACTCATCATCAGGGAAATGCAAATCAAAACCACAATGAGGTATCACCTCATACCTGTCAGAATGGCTAAAATCAACAAGAACCAAGTGCTGGTGAAGATGTGGAGAAAAAGCAACCCTCCTGCACTGTTGATGGGAATGGTGCAGCCACTGAGGAAAACACTATGAAGGTTCCTCAAAACACAAAAATAGAACTATCCTATGATCCAGTAATCCCACTACTGGGTATATACCCAAAGAATATGAAAACACTAATTTGAATAGACATATGCATCCCCATGTTTATTACAGCATTATTTTCAATAACCAAATTATGGAAGCACCCAAATGTCCATCCATAGATGAAATGGATAAAGAAATGGTAGTGTACACACACACACTAGAATATTACTCAGCCATAAAAAAGGATGAGATCTTGCCATTTGCAACAATATGGATGGATCTAGAGGGTTTAATGCTCAGTGAAATAAGTCGGATAAAGACAAATACTGTATGATTTCACTTGTATGTGGGAATTAAGAAATAAGAGACAAATAATAAAACAGATTCTTAACTACAGAGAACAAACTGATGGTTACTAGAGGGGAGGTGGGTGAAGGGATGAAGGAAATAGGTGATGGGGATTAAGAGTACACTCATCGTGATGAGTACTGAGTAATGCAGAGAATTGTTGAATCACTACATTGTACACCTGAAACTAATATAACACTGTACATCGATTATCCTGGAATTTAAAAAAAAAAATATTTTTGTTTTAAAAAAGAATGCATGAGACTTAAGGCTCTGGAATGTTGGTAAGCTATTCCCACCAGCATCTCGTCTTTCTGTTGTTTAGTTCCTGCTTGAAAACACTCTTTTACTGAGTGCTCTCACCTTATGTTTCTGTGGGAGTGGACAAAGATATCACAACAGTGAGAATCAAGGGACTCAGGGGCAGAGAAAATATACTGTCACAAGGCCACACTCAGAATGAATGATAAGCTGGTCTTCGTTTTGATAACAAGAAGCCACGCTATAATGTTAACAACACCGGAAAGACTGAGAATCCTATAGTTCTGATGTCTCAGTCAAATCTCTGAGGGTGTTAGAAGGACAGTGTGATTTTTTTAAAAATTATATATATTATATATAAATTATATAGATTAGATGTAAACTATATATATATACACACACTAAAAAAATCTCAGTGGTTTGCTTCAAATAATAGGGGAAACCAGGATTCTGTGGATATTTAGAATACTGAAGACCAGACATTTGAGCCAAAACAATGCTGGCCTACAAAATTTTCTCTTTCATTGTCTGCCAGGAGGGTTACATAAGCCCTTCTTCAGTACCACCCAAAGCCTTGAGTAAAAGGAACATAGACAAATAATGAAAAGACAAAGGCTCCAAGTGGAAATTCAATTGTATTTATTTTTCTTATACAGAATCAGAGAAGTAAAAACCAGTACCAAACTCCAGGTAAAATGGTTTGATAGGATTGATTTGGCTGCACACCTTCTGCAGGCATTCTAAATTAAAAATAAACACACATATGTCATATTATAAAACGTAGAAGTAAATTTTTTAAAAAGTTAAAAGTACTAGCACATAAATGATGTAGTGTGTTAGGGAAACGGTCTCTGTCAATCGCCCATTTTCCCAATTAAATTAATCTACATTTCCTTTTTTAACAGCTTATTTTTTTTTCATAAAAGTTGTACTTTCAGAAGTTACTTTCTAATTATGTCGTAAGAACACAACTTATAATTAGCAACACTTCTCTCACCTTCTTCTACAGAGAGCTTTTCTGCCACGCCGGGGTCAAGGGCACCCCCCGCACACTAAATGTTTTACTCTGTCTTACGTGCTGCCCACATGTTGCACAGTCAGTGAAAGAAATGGCATCTCACATCCTAAAGACTCAACTCTACCAATTACTTGGACTTAGTAGAATTGCGAACAGGTTTTGACAATGTATTTACTTCAAGAAAATGTGTTCTATCAGGATATCAATACCTTGAAAGAAAGATCTCTGAAATTATTTTTCCATTTCAATTTTTAATATGCCTTTTCCATGGCAAAGTTGTCAGATGAAATGTTGAAATCTACCTATTTAGGACTGAAAAGACTAGATATCCTGGCAGTTCTTTTATAGTAAGAAACATAAATAGCACCTTATCATGAATTCTGCAGGGGTTTTAACACTTATAATAATAGGAAAAACCCTTTAAAAAGTTGTTCTTACTTTTCGATTTCTAGCTTTAGTGTTCTTTAACAAAGGCCATATTTTATGGCCTTAAAAACAAAACAAAAAAATTACATCTGGCTTTGTCTATTAGTAAACACGTAGTCATGGTTCATATTTCATTCTGGAAAAATATCTGTTATGTTCATTAATAAATGTTTCAACTAATTTCACTAAAAAAGAAAAATTCTTCTAGTGTTTTCTAATGCTACAAGCTTACTAGAAAATTACTCCTAAAAATTGATAATACAAATCACCGATGTTTTAACTACTTTAAAAAAGAGGGGTATCTGTTTCTTTTACCTTAATAACCTGAAAAGGAGTCTATAAAAATATTTTTAAAAAATACAGTAACACTGCTCAGTTTTGTTAGGTCCCTTGTTTTTTGTTTTTTTGTTTTTCTTAGAAAGAATGTACAACTCTTTTTGCAATTATTGCTCACAAAAGAGAAAAAGATATTGTGCTCCCTTCAATTTAGTAGCAAACACAAACATCTACCCCGATCTCTCTCAGAGCACTCAGAGAGAGAGAGAGAGAGAGAGAAAAGGAATCAGAACATAAACCATAGGTCCTTCAGGAAAAAGAAATCACTTCATTGAGCTGGAAGCAACAGCAGGCTTATGCTCTTGTCCACAGACACGCTCAGCGTCAGCCTGGACAGGGCAACACCAGCCCTGCCCCTCCTTCTCCCCCATAAAGTGCACCAAAGCCCTTTCTTCTACAACAGAGTCTTTCGGTATAAAAGTTGTAGTAGAAAATGGCTCTTTTGTTCTTTTGGGCACCTCTCCTACCATCCTGCTCGTCTTGCTCTTGGGGTACTCTAACTTGTCTGTTTCCGTTTCCCAACTAGCATCCTTCCACTATCTACCGTGACTTCACTACTTCATCTCTGACCTTTTCACTTGCCTTCTTTCCAACCAGATAAAACGTATGCTGTCTGCCTCTATTCTGGTAGGTGGAAAAAGATCTTAAATTTAAGATCCCCGACAGATAAGCCCCCTTGGGAATTGAAGGTTCCTCTCAGAGACCTGAATTATTAATGTCTTTCAAAAAAGATATTAAATTCATAGATTATAAATAATGTCAGTTCAAAATATTCAACGATTGAGGACTTCATGGGCAACGCAGGCAGAGTGCACGCCGGGGAACCTGATGTTCTCTCTCAGTCCTTAAAAGCTAATAAAAATGTTTTTGGTTACATAAGAGGTATTGAGTACATATTTCATGCCTTTTTATACCAACTGTAGCAAACAGGGTTAGGATAATATACTTAGGAATCATTTTACTGAAATCAGAAACACAAGTCTCCACCATACACCCTTCAGAGGGTTGTTGGGGTTTTTTTTTACACGTCAGTCAGAGATCTGCTTCATCCTTCAAACAGTTTCATAGATAAGATTATCTTAAACACTTGAAATCTGGAAAGCAAAACTGATAAGGCTTCAGCATTTAAAAAGCAACAGTTTACTGTGTGTGCTGTCGGGTTGAAAGCTATGTCGTCCTGATGTTTTCAGAACGGTTTCAAAAGACAAAAAATACAGTCGCCACCGATTTATCAAAAACATTTGGCTGCCCTTTGTCAACAGTTACAAAATTATAGTGCTTTATAAAATAAACATCAAATTCTAAGCTGCAATTAAAAAAAATCCAACTTGTAATTTAAAAAAAAAAGTTTTGTTTAATAAATGCTCATAATTAGTACCAAACTGGTCTCTTTCATAAGGTCTGTAGGGTAGGAACTCACGTTCCTGCTCCTCTTCTGCTGGAAGGACGAGCTGTCTAGACGCTATGCAGTAAAGTAATGATGACGGACAAACTACAAGAGGACCACGTGTGCCTTTGCAGATAGAGTAAAAAGATCCATCAGAACCAGCATGGATTCAAAACTACATTGTATTCCATACAGCACAGATTTCCTATCCATACAATGATTTTTAAAGCTTGAGTTAAATATTTTTTTAAAGCATTCGGTACTACTGTCATCAACACAGTTTCTGAAACTGTCAATCAGGTCAAATTTTGTGTACATTTCCTGGACCGAGCCGCCTGTCACAGTCACTGCCTGCGGTCAGCTTTTTATAGTTTATAATCAATTTGATGTATAAATTTCAACTAACACCCATCAAACTTAGTCATGGGGTAGCAGAGAGAAAAAGAGAGAAGCAATTCTGCTTCCTCAGGTCTGCAGAGGAACGCTGCATAGCCCGTCACGGGAACGCAGGCCGGCAGAAACTGAGAACAGAGCATTTAACTATTTCACTTAAGCTACTGTCAATCGAATCCAGGCAATGAGGAAACTGGCCGCACGGAAAGGAGGGAGCATGGAGTCATGGAGGCAGAAAGTGGTACACCTGCAGACTTACTCTGCTCCATTGCTTTTTGCCAAGAGGCCCAGGAAATGTCAGGTCACGGCTGCGTCCAAGTTACAACGCTAGTGATCACAGCCAGGTTAGGAAGGGCTCGCTTTTGTTCAGCGCAGACTCTACGTCATTGAAGAGGGGGATCAGATCTTCAGATTCCAAAGTTCCTAGGTCAACGTTTGTTCCTGGGAGACAATCAAGAAAATCAGGGAAGCGGGTCTGCTGCGGATTGATGTTCATGGGTGTCTGTCCTGCGTTTTCCCCTAAAATAGAACAGACAACGACCATTTTAATTCCGTCAGCTCTTGAAGAGTTAACCCAATGCTCACCTTCATTTCCACAGTGCTTCCCTTTAAATGGAAGATTCTACTGCTGCCGGTCTGAAATAGTTCAGCTCTGTGAAAAAGTTCAGCTACCAACGTTCCCGAAACGGAGTTGGTGATGTTCACTCATAAGGGATGCAGAGACGCCGGGTGAATCTCGATTTGTCCTGGGCAGACAGCGCCCAGAATGGATAATAAGCCCAGGAGACAGAAAGAAGCATGGGAAGGCACTGTGGATCCGCCCTGTGACCTCTGCGCCTTCCCCCGGCAGCTGCATGAAGAGCTATTTTGTGAAAGAGGGGAGAGTGCCGCCCTGTAATAAATGCCTTATCACAGAGCTATACTCTTAAGGGTTTCATTGTGAAGCTTGTATCCACCCATGTCATCCCTCCTTATGTTCACAGACAGCAGTGAGGAGTTTTCACCATGTTATTAAAAAGCTGGCCTCACTGATGGCCCTAGGGATCATTTTCAAAGTATTTTTTAAAGAGAATTCTGTAGATCACCGCCCCCCCCCACACACACACACCCCTGGCACCCCACAACTATCTACTTTTCTCACAATGCGTACGAGTCACAATGCATGTGAACATATGAAGGTTTTAAGAAGTCTTATTGTAAAGAGATCTGTTTTACTTTGTTTAGGCCACTATTACCTCAACCCATTTAATCATCCAATCCTATTCCGGCGGAATTTATATCCTAATGGAACTGGAGTCCACAGAACACAGGTGAGAAAAGGCCGTTGTGGGAAAATGAGATGTCTGGGATATGACATGAAGAATAATGTTCTTTATGAATAACAGTGTAGGAGAAAACATACTGCCTTTTGTGCCAGTGGACTGGGGTCCTTGGCTGTATGACCTTAGACACACGTAACTTGTCTGACCCTCAGTGTACCCATCTGCAACTGGGATTATAGGTCCTTCTTCACACACTGGAGTAAAGCACCGTATACCGTCGGCCACACATCCACGGTTCTGGGCATCACTCACACATACAAACTTATAAAAATACAAAAGTACAATAAATCTTGATTGTGCTGAGAGACAGAAAACCTAGGAACTCAATCACTGCTGCTTACCCACTATCAGAACCTCTGGCGAATTCAAATAGCCCTGATCAATTTTCTGAGGAGCTTCGTAACTAAGGCCAGCTTTGAACCTACAATCATTTCTAAGAAACTTGTTAAATTAGCTTTTGTGTCTTGTAAGTATGGTAACCTTCCTGAAACTGCGTGCAGAAATTTCATTATTCTGAGAAAAACTGGAGAAAATGCATTTTAACCAAATGCATTTTCCAAGGAGAAAAATTACATCTTTCCGAGTGATGAGGGAGACATAATCGAACTTGCCTTCTGGTGATAGCAAAGCTTAATGACTCTTCTGTAACCCATATAATATCAATGACTCTTGGCAATATGTTAGAGGATTTTCGTTGCAAAAGGCAGTAATTTGGGAAATTAAATCAAGTTCAACGTGACCTCAATATCAAATCTGACAAGTTTAACGTGACCTCAACATCAAATTTGATGTTGTAGAAAACAGCATCAAAACAGAACAGGAAATCCCAAGTAACTTTTACTACCCACTAGACCATAACAGATGGAAATGTGGCTGGAAAACAGTATGTGCCCTGAAGAACTCTCCGATCTCAAGCACTGGGTGTCTTTTTTCCTCATCTCCAGTCAGAACCATTCATCTCTACTGATTTTCCATAGACATTTTCTAATAACTCAAGAACACATTTTTTTTTTTTAGCCAAACAAAATCTATTTTAAAGAATTTCTCTTATCCCTTCTCCTCAGACATGGAAAGCATGAGAAGATTCATTACAAGAGTCTTCGTTAAGGTTAGCAATCTTAAATTATCTCTTTTTGAATCAACTTGGCAATCACAGAGTGATCTTTTTGGTCTTTAACAGTTTTATCCATTAAAAAGCAGGAGAGACAAAATCCAGGCAATTCTTAAAAGGGTACAATTATTGCAGAATATTCTGGAAGAGTGGATGACTTTTCAACCGTTGCTCTTGCTATTCCCTTTACTCTATTCCACACCACATCCAGCTGTTGTTTCCATGTGTGATTTGCAAAGGGAGTGTGCTTAGCTGGCTTGTTTCCATTCAACATGTGGTCAGTGAATCTAATAGGCCTTTTCTAGCCACACTGGAGCTGTGCCCACCCCCCAGCTTTTCCTCATCTTATTACTGTATTACTTTTCTTTCCTTGAGAAGGTTCATGCCTACTTCCTAGAAAGACTTCACAGACATGACCCTAAACTCCAGGGCTGACACCCACTTAACCAGGTTAACATGGAAGCCTAGCATTTATCAAGTTCAATTTGTCCATTACTTCAGCCTCTCAGAAGCGGGGGAAGAGAACTTTGGGCCAAGCTCTGTGATCTCATGACTCCCCATAACTCCATGAAGTAAGCATATTACTCCCACTTATAGGTGAGAAATCCAAGGCCTTGGCATGTTCTATCACTTTCCCAAAGTCAATACCAAGAAGTAGAGAAACAGGGATTCAACTTAGGTTGCCTGTCTACAAGGACTATGTTCTTTCCAGAATACCACTTAATTCCATATTTTGGCTTCAAAATATTCCCTACTTTGAGACCATTCTTAAAAGCCACAGGGACGCCTGGGTGGCTCAGTTGGTTAAACGTCTACCTTCAGCTCAGGTCACGATCCCAGGATCCTGGGATCGAGTCCTACATTGGGCTCCTTGCTCCGCGGGGAGCCTGCTTCTCCCTCTCCCTCTGCCTGCCACTCCCCCTGCTTGTGTGCTCTCTCTCTCAGACAAATAAATAAAATCTTAGAAAAAAAAAAAAAAGCCCATAGAATAGAATCCATCTTTTTTTTTTTTAATGGTCAGGCTTAGATTTAGATCTCCTTAGTCTTTTTTTAATTTAACTTTTGTTTTTTATCTTTACTGGTTTCCCAGTGTTTAAAAGATGAAAGCAAACAATTATTAAATATAGGAAGGAGCCACTTCATAAGGCTGTTCCAAAGAGGACAAAGTAAATCTCACACCAAAAAATAAAGACAGATGAAGAAAGTGAGGGAGGGAGGCGGGAGGGAGGGAAAAAACTGAAGTAATAAATCGACGAGTGACAAAACAAACACTTCAGACTATTCCCGTGTGACTCCTCACAAGACAGTCTGTGCCATCCTCTAAACACATCGATGACGACCTGCAGAGAGACCCCAAAGCAGCTGCTCCAACCTAGTGTACTCCTGAGGCGCCTGGCTGACCTTGCCTCTGTCTGACTGGTGGTTTAGCTTCAGAGACTACGATACAGACGACAGTCATCTAAGAACACAGTGTGACAAACACAGGCACTGTGGACAATGGCACTGGGGAAAGGACTTTCTTTCTTTCTTTCTTTCTTTCTTTCTTTCTTTCTTTTTTAAGATTTTGTTTTATTTATCTGACAGAGAGAAAGTGAGCACAAGCAGGAGGACTGGAAGGCAGAGGGAGAGGGAGAAGCAGACTTCTCGCTGAGCAGGGAGCCCAATGTGGGGCTCGATCCCAGGACCCCAGGATCACGACTTGAGCTGAAGGCAGACGCTGAACTGACTGAGCCACCCAGGGGCCCCCACTTCTTTTCCTCGCAGGACAATCACTTTTCTGTCATCAGTGATGACAGAGGAGAAGAAACTTGCATGAATAATTCCAAATAGTGGACCCCTCAGTCATGATTTATTTTTGGTCCTACACTATCCTCTGGGAGTTTAGGACTTTATAATTAAATCTGGCTGTGGCTAAGACGACCAAATCTGGCTTTTGCAATTGGAGGCCTCACTCCTTGAGGAGGAGACAGGACCAGAAGCCAGCTGGGGCCTGGCCTAAAAGGGGGACTAGGTCAAAAGCACCCTGACTCTTCTCTTTAATTGCTGAGGGAGGACATCGTTACCATGTTGAGACTTGGGAGCTGACAATTTAGAATCTTCTGAGTGGCTTAACTTTTCAAATGCCCATTGCCAATTGCTTCCCAAATGCAGCAAAGGACACGAAAACATTCGCATGTGGGTAGAACTGTAAACCAGTTCCACTTCTCAAGAGAAAAAGTGGCCCATACATTACAGCTGCAAGGAGAACAGCATAAATACGCACTGTGGAAGAATGGCAGAGCAGACAGTGGCATTGATGCAACTGTGAGCAGGGGCTACATGAAGCAAGGACAAAATAAAGAAAGAAAAAGAGAGAAAGAGAGAGGGGAGGGAGGGAGAGACGGAAGAAGAATTTAAAATCCTATCCCTGTATATAAAACTGTATTTGTATAAACTAAGGAGAAGGGACGAGAATTTATTAATAGTGCCTCTGGGGTTTGGGCGGCTTTTCACGTGTCATTTTCTGTTATTGTTGAGATGAAGTGTTTCTGGTTGGAATTAGAACTGAGATGACCGAAGGGGCGATATGAAAAGGCAAACACACTGCAAGGACCTGCAGGCTTTGCTCCCACCTGTGTCCATCTCGTCCACGTTGCTGAGGAAATCCTCCGGAGTCGTCGGGACACTGTAGCAGCCTAACCCCAGGCCACTGTCAGTGCTCTGCTCCCTTGAATGATAAGGCCCTCTGGGAAGCAAAGGATGGAGACACTTCAATGTGAGCCCATGCCAAGAAATTCCAAAATCAAAACACGGCCATGAAACCCCTCAGCTGGTCTACTTCTGTCATGCGGCCCAACTTTCCAGGGAATGGAGGGCAGCCACCTTGCACCTCCCATTAGTTTTCCAACATGCATACCAATGTCAGTGAGATGAAAAGACTGGGCAAAAAAACCTGGCCATTCATAGTAAATTGATGCTGATTTCCTTTTTATCTCAAAATAATAATTTGAACACTGTTCTGCGTATAGACTATGATACCATTGATGTAAAATTTAAAAAAAAAGAAAGTGTTGAATATTGCTTATATTTGAATGCACACATTAACAAGCAATCGGAAGTATAAAAATATGTGTAATGGACACACACCAATTTCTGGACAGTGGCTCCCACAAGGGAGGGAAAAAGAAAAAGAAACATTTCAGTGGTGGTGGGGATGGTTTAAATATTACTATTAATACTTTAAAAAAAAATAAGATCTACGGAAGTATGGCAAATCTGGGTGTTGGATACCTGGGTAAATCCTATGTTCTTTCTATTTTTCTGTATATTTATAATACTTCTAAATCAACAATTTAAAAATTTCCTTTCTTCATTATTTCAGTTACTGTTTGTTTTTACCTCCCTTTCTGTTTGTACTAACTTTCATAATTGTACTTGTCTGCTACAAGCCTCTGCAAGGGCAGAAAAGACACAGGAAATAGACAACTGCCCTTTATTTGGGTTTAAAAAGCTACAATTGCATGGTGCACTGGGTGTTATACGCAACTACTGAATCATCGAACTTCACATCAGAAACCAGGGATGTACTGTATGGTGACTAACATAATATAATAAAAAAAACATTAAAAAAAAGCTACAATTAAGGTTTGACTACTTCTACTCATGAACATATTTCTGGCTAAATTATCTTTTCCTTCTGCTCATATGTTTCATATTTTAAAAACATCATCTTTGTTTTAATTACATTTTTTATTGTAAAACAATTTTAGACCCACACAGAAGATGTGAAAAGAATACAGAGTTCCCGTGTACTGTTCACCCAGCTTCCCCAAGGACATCTTACACAACCATAGTACAATTACTAACATCAGGAAATGGAGAGCTTCCCTCGATCCCCACCCCAAGATCCCAGCTCGCCACCTTTCCCCAACATAAACAAAGACCCATTATACTCTAGACCACATAATAAAAGAAAGCAAAAATAAGTCAGTCACTCCAAAATGTTAACTTACCCATTGAGGAAAGGATCAGAGCTATTATTAGTGATGGATCTCATGTCTGGGGTCATGGCTGGCGGGTTGACAGCAGCCTGAACCGTGGCCAGAGTCTCGGCTTCCATGGGGAGCTGTCTACAGAGGGCGGCTTCCTACAGAAATATGACAGAGGGAGAGGCAAGTTATTCACTCATTGTCACAAGGATCGGAGCAAAGTAGATTTCACATGAAAAGTTTTCACCAAACACAAAGCACTTCATGTGTGTTCCCAATAAGTCAAAATCATCAGGAAATCATTACTGTTCCTTCTCTGGAGAAAGTCTTCCAGGCATAGTCACTTTCTCACATTCACAAAGTTAATGAGAAGCTCAGCTAATATCTACCTTAGGACACTTAGGTAGTGACTGTCCCACCCACCTAAGTGTTTAAATACCTAAGTCAAGACACTTTCTCAAAGACAAAGCTATTTTTATCCCAGGTGCTCAGAGCAAATCTAAATTAATCAAAGCAGTTGAACTCCTTTGGCCTAGCAAGAACATTCTGGTCTTTGCCACTAACAGGCCCATAAAGCTGCGGAATTACAAAGTCAGGCTCTCCATCAAATCATAGCTGGCAGTTCTATGTCAACACCAGGAGAACAGAACAACCAGTGAAAAAGTCTGTTAGTCCATCGGTTTTTCTATTTGACTAGTCATTCTGTTGACCTGATTAAAATGGCTGAAGGGTGGGGAGCCATGCAGAGCCAATCCAAATCCCACTAACACCACACTGATAGCATATGGATTTCATTAGCAAAAAATCAGAACGCTAGAATTATTTTGTTTTGATTGGCATGACTCTGCCAAAGAGAGTCAACCCAAAAGGTTATGAATTTGACTGCAATTACTTTCTCTAGGTAAAACCTCCAGGGAGTCTCTCCCATTTTGACAAACATGAGCAGACATCAAATTCCTTTCAAATTTGCTGCTCTTTCCAGAGAAGAATACTTTTATATGCTTACACTTGCATCCAAAACCCAAGTTAGGCCCTTCCTATATTTATGCCTATCAGTTTCCCACTTTTCAGCCTGAAGTCATTGGTCTTCCCATGCCTCAAACCCCAAAACCATGGCTACAATGGCAAACAGAATATTCAGGCCATTTAAATTACGGTATCTCTGTTAGATCTCTTCCAGCCCTAACATGCTATGATTTTAGAGAGTAACTGCTGTCTAGACAAGTCTAGTGAAGTCATCGGCAATAAAAACTTTCGGTTACTAGAGTTCATTGTACTGTTATGAGGAGTTATGGTAGCATGACTCTTACAAAACGTGAGACATCTGATTGATAAGAAACTGCATTGTTAATTTATACTGGAATAAACATCCTGCCTAGGAAGGGCTTCTGGCTCGCTTCTCTTCATCCAGGTTGCAAATAACCAGAATATTTAACTAACAAATTTTCTTTAGTTATCCATAAAAAGCAAAAAACAACAACAAAAAAGGGGTATATTTTTTTAGAGGTGATTTTAGTCCATCATTTTAATCTTCAAAGTAACTTCTGAATAAATCTAGAAAAATTAAATTATTTCCCGACAGATGTTTTTACATGGCAGGCCAGTGTGCATTAGAAACCTTGTTCTTTTTTTTTTTTTTTTAAAGATTTTATTTATTTATTTGACAGAGAGACAACCAGCGAGAGAGGGACACAAGCAGGGGGAGTGGGAGAGGAAGAAGCAGGCTCCCAGCGGAGGAGCCCGATGTGGGACTCGATCCCGGAACGCCAGGATCACGCCCTGAGCCAAAGGCAGACGCTTAACGACTGCGCTACCCAGGCGCCCCTAGAAACCTTATTCTGCAACCAAAGCTCTCCTGAAGGCCTCATACAGAAGAACAGGACTGAACCGCTGTGAGAAGCCTAGAGTCCACCAAGCACACCCACACACACAAACCAGTCTGAAAACATCTAGACAATGATATCATTTCTAGTTCTTTATGAGCCGTAACTGCAGAGATGCTTTGGGCAACAACCTTCATTACATAAAGAATCAACTTTAACTAGCACAATCCATTTTATAACCATTCTGAATAAATGTGGGGTTTACCCCTAAACAGATGCTCTTTTTTTCGTTTCCTTTATTTTTTTAATTTATTTAAATTCAATTAATTAACATATAGAGCATTATTAGTTTAAGAGATAGAGTTCAATGATTCATCAGTTGCATATAACACCCAGTGCTCCTTACATCACATGCGTTCCTTAATGCTCATCACCCAGTTACCCCATCCCCCAACCCCCCTCCCCTCCAGCAACCCTCAGTTTGTTTCCTATGATGAAGAGTCTTTCATGGTTTGTCTCCCTCTCTGATTTCGTCTTGTCTTATTCTTCCCTTCCTTCCCCTATGCTCCTCTAAACAGATGCTCTTTTAAACATACAAGTTGAAGAGATTACTGCATTTCCTTATATCTGACAAAATTTTCACACCGTAAGTCTTAAGAATACTAGCTGAATTTCTCATATCCAGGTAGTCTGAATTTAAATATAGTAAGAATTATTTCTGGAACTTCACTGTATAAAAAAAAAAAATATATATATATATATATACACACACACACACACACACATAATATATATTTTTTGTCATCTATAATAACATATAAGATGAAAGTAAAATGTTTAAAATTATAAGTAAAAGTATCAGAAACTAGCTATAAAATATATAGTTCTAAACTTTACTCTTCATTTAAATTACTCCTGGCATATTTCAAATAGATACAATACGTATTTTTGAGAGAAAGCTTGTCTATGGTTAAATATATAAATAAAATTCAAAAGACTAGAATAACCAAAGCTGAAAGAATCTATACCATATTGGGGAAAATGTTTCACTGTGCCATCTGCCAATTCACATCTGTTCCCACTATTTTGAATTAAAGATAATTGAAGTTCCATTCCTCAGCATGGTTATTTTCCCAACTATTTTGATGGCTTGACCCCATGTCATCAAAGGCGCAATGCTATGTTCTGTCTGTAGGGGGCTCACATTATCACTTTCCACCTTTTAATGACTAACAAATGAGACAGAATACAGAAAGGGTGTTGAATGTACCTGAAGAATAACGTTGAAATATAAATCAGACTAGTGTGAGTTAGAAAGTTATCACAGAGGTCAACACTCTTTCCAAGATTATTTCTTGGGCTACAAGTCATTCCACACAGCCGCCAACATGATCATGTTGGCCCCCTGGCTTCGCCCATCTGGATGGTGCCCACAAAGCCCTATATGACAGCCCTGTCCATTTCCTCTCCTTCTGACATGTTCCCCTCACTCACCCCCTTCCCGCTGCTCCTCCCATTGCCAGCATCTGCACAAGTGTTCCCTCTGCTTGGAACATACACCTCAGATCTTCCCAAAGTTCATACCTCACTTCATGTCTGCCTCCTACAAATGCTATCCCTTCAGAGACTGCATTAACTTTTGTTCATAGCAACTTAAGTACTTTTCTCTGTCTATCCCATTAGAATGTTAGAAAACTCCACGAAGGAAGAAATCTTATTTGTCATGTTCACAACTATATTCTCGCTGCCTGTAATAGTCTAGGCACACAGCAGGTACTCAATAAATATTTGCTCAATGAATAAATGACAACTATTACTGGAATTCAAATGGGAATATTTTAAGTGGTGATTAGTAATAAAAGAAAAAATACACTAAGACCATCCAATTCTCATCTTCAACCACAAATATAATTCAAATAACAGCCTATGTATACATCTCAACTGGCCAGGCACAAACTCCATCCTTGTGTGATGATCACACTGCTCTCCTCCCTGCTCCTAAGACACAAGATAAGCAGGACGACACAGTGGTCAGAATCAGGAATTTTGGGACCAGATGCTTGGATGTGAACCATGGCTCTACCATCTCCTAGCCAGTTAAACTCTCTGTTCCTCATTTATTTTTTTTCTACGATTTTGTATTTATTTGAGTGATGCAGAGAGAGCACAAGCAGCAGGGAAGGGCAGAGGGAGAGGGAGAAGCAGACTCCCCGCTGAGCAGGGAGCTCAACATGGGACTTGATCCCAGGACCCTGGGATCATGACCCGAGCTGAAGGCAGACCCTTAGCCGACTGAGCCACCCAGGTGCCCCACCTGTTCTCATTTATAAAGTGGGGATAATGTACAGCATCTACCCACAAGATCATTTAATAAATGTTAATTAATATTATCATCTCCTGTTCTGTATTCCAATCCCAGAAAACAAAACCAAACAATCTTAGAAGTCACATTATCGTGTGGAACTGGTCCACACTGAGTGGTTTGACATTTCTTCCCGGTCAACTTTCACCTTGGAAGGATTAAATCCAAGTGTGAAATTCATCACGATGAGTCAGAAAAGCTAAGAAAACAAATTTTCTTTCTTTTCTTCTTCTTTCTTTTTTAATAAGGACAGGTCTGTAAGCTTTTTTTTGTATAACATAAAATTAGTTTTTAATATACATGGAGCACAGTGAGAAGTTTCATTTCACTTAATTATATTTTATAATGTAATCGTTCCATATTTAGAAGTACCTTTTTTTTTTAATGAAAATACTTTCCTATTTCTGCTCATGAATTGAAGGAGAAAAAGAGCAGTACAAAACCCAAAGTTTGGAAATAAAAGGACTAACATCACTGACACATTTGAATCCAAACAAGGGAGGATTTTTTTCAAAAATAACAACTAAATTTAGGTATGAAATTAAATCCCAGACTCAGGATGATTCTGGCTACCACATGACATCTGCTGCCCTACACGCCTGACTTTGGTTTGACCAAGAAGCAGCAGTCAAGACTGACGAAGGTAAAACAGCTAAACCACAAACAGAAGCCAGTGGCACTGGACTAAGCACACGGATGTGGAAACAGAGGCTCAGTCAGCCACGGCTGGTCTAGGACTAGACTCAGGCCTCCAACAAGGAGAGCGGGTGTGGCAGCTGCTCTAACCGTTGCGGGGGCCCCAGCTCCCCCCAGTCTAGGCAGCACAAATGCTAAACTGGAGGCCCATCTGAGTCCCTGGGTCTGACTCTCATCTCCCACTTCCACTCTAGTCCAGTAGCTCTAGTCACAGGCACCTTCCCAGGGTCCCCCCACCCTGTCCTCCCCAACAAGCCTTCAGTTTCCTAGACTCCTCCTACTTTGGGTCCCTCTTCATCTAGCTGTATCTCACCCACCCTTAGAAGTTCTGTTGTACCAACTTTTCCAGAATGCCTTCCCTGACCACCAAAACCACAGGAAGCCACCAGCTTCCCCCTGTCCTGGCTCTGGACTCCTAAATAAGGTGTCCCGCTGGGGTAGGATACCCCACGTCTCACAATTCACTCCTCATCTGACCCCAAAGCAGCTCTTCCTATCAACTTCAATCTCTCTCTTAACGCTATCTCCACCCACACCAGTGCAAAAATCCAAGTCCACTGACTCCCTCAGCCCCCATAACAACTCATTCATTTGTACCTGTATTTATTTTTCAATACTACAGAAATTACCAGGTGCCGGGTTCTGTTCTCGGCAGCAAGGATATAGCAATGAACACAGACAGTGCCCTACCTGACGGAGGATTCTAGAGAGACAGATGTGGACAAGGACCAAGCCTTGTGGGTCCTATCTCCGTTATATCTCCATGCTCCAAACCTCTGTTCCATTTCGGGTAGCAGATCAGCACTGTTTCTCTAGCTATTCCAACAGACTTGCCTACCTCTAGCCAGCCTCCACAGGCAAGGCTGCATCGGCCTCTGTTCTACACTTTGCAAAGAGTGACCAGAGGAGAAAAAGCAGGCTGCAAGAGACCAGGGGATCGTATCTCATGAAGAAGCAGGGAACTGTTTAACCAGAAGGGAGACCTGAAGGGTATACCTTGGTTCTCAAACTATTCATGAACTATCACATGAAAGAAGGAAGATAGATTCCTTCTGCCGAGGATTTGAGACAGATCTGATGAAGTGCTTTCTAGTTAGTAGTCCTGTTGAGTGGTGCAACTGGCTCTCTCAATTCTCTGGGCTACTGGCCACTGGAGATCTCAAACAGCTGTGGAAGGCTAAATGCTATTAGACATGTTCAAAGCTTGGCACAGGAGAAAAAGCATCCCTGGAGTCAGTAAGGTTGGAGTTCAAATCCCAGCTCCGTTACTGCCTAACTATAACATCTTCCTTGGTAGTTTATTCATCTAAAAAAAAAAAGGACAGCTTATAAAACTCACCTTGCTGAGCTGTTATTAGATTTAAAAACATATTTACAAAGAACCTGGTCCAAAGAGGCAGTCAACAGAATGAGTTACTGACAGTGTTGTATGTTTCAGGAGGAAGATATGTCAGCTAAAGCTCGCATATCACTTACTATGTGGGAAGCACTGTCCTAAACACTTCTAGCATTTCATCCTCACGACAACCCAACCGTCTCCATTTTACAGAAGAGGAAACTGAAGCACAGACAAGTTAAGCAAACTTTCTTCCCAAGATCTGGCTCCAGAGTCTGTTCTCCTAGCCGTCACACTGACAGTGTGGCAGAGAAAGGAAAACCAAGGGCTGAGATCAGAAGACCTCAAATTTTCGGTTCTTTCACCTACTGGCTGTGGGACTTGGGCAAGTTATCTCATTTCTCTGAGCCTATTTTCCCAGCTGCCAAATGAAAATACCAACCCTCTTCCTTCAGGCCGTATGGAGGAGGACTGGGTGGCACAGCCAGTTTTGGGTCCTGAACACAGTTTCCCTTGCCCAACTGGGAAAAAAATTGAATTAGACATATTCTATGGTTCTTTTCCATGTATATGGGTGGAGTTAGTGTCCTGGGAATTCACAACACATTAAGCACAGTTGTAAGCTCAGATTTTAAAGACCGGTTTCAGAAAGATCTGGAAAGCTGCCCCCAGGAACTCCACCCCTCCCGTCCCCTGCCATAACGGTATTTTTTTCTCTATTCAAGCTGAGGGTGGAAAGACTGTTGCAAAATAAGGGCTTGAGAATCTCTTTCAGAGTCTGTGGTTGTCCATCTAGGTCTCTGAAACAAATAATTATATGTGGGTTAAAAAAAAAAACAAAAACAAAACCAAACCCCTTTCCTAGCAGCTGGGGAAGGGGGTGGGGTGTAATACAGCGAGAGGGATGTGAAAGACAAATGCTGATTTGTAAGTTGAACATGTCCCTGGAAGCAAACCTCAAACCTCCTTTCCTTCCAGCTCCCCACTGGCCTGCAGCTTGCCTGTGGAATAAATCAACAGAGGAGGTGAGAAAGCAAACAGCAGTTGAAAGCATCCTGCAGCCCTGTCTGTCCTTGGCTGAGGGAGTGCCTACAGCCAGCCAGCTCCTGCCCTCACTGGAATGGACTTCAAAGAGAAGCGAGATGACAATAACCCTTCTGAGGGGGCTCTCCGTGATGGGAGCGTGTGGGGCCAGGGGTTCCACAAAACTGGGGGATTGGATTGTTTTAATTATAAAGGGTGGGGTGAGTAGAAACAAATGAAAAAAAAATCAAATAAAGACAATATTTTGAAATCCTAACATTAAAATAGTTATTCTGGTGCAGAAAAGTTGCTGTCTCTGCCAAAACCCTCGGGGACTTCAGAGGCAGAATGCTGAATTATTTACCTTCTTTATAGAAAAAAAAAAATTCCCAATGTAAGTTTCTTTTTAACTCTGTGCCAAGAGATTCTAGAAATTCACTGTCACATTTCCTGGAGCCTCCCTTTTTCAAATACCTCATCACACATGCTCAGCCGCCAGACCGTTGGTATGAAAGAACAGTCGAAACTCTTAACACTTTGGGGAAGACATTTGTTGAGTCCATAATGATTATCCATGGCCTGTTTGTCGCTCCTTCAATTCAGGATGTATACCAAATTCTTGTGTTATTCTATAATCTCCGTTACCCCTTAGAATCACATTAAGGAAAACGTCACAATTCGGATATTCCCTCTTCACTTAAAAAAATAGCTGAATGGATTTTGAAATGGTCTTTTCTTCACACCTTGGTGATCTTATGACGATCAGAAACACGAGGCTGCTTTTCTTTTGTGCAAACGTGGTGACCCCCTATTTGAAAAATGTCTTCAATTTACAACATTTTAAAAAAGGGTCCTCGTACAAAGACTCGAATTGATATTACCCTTCAACGACATGGGAGCACCAGGGCATTTTGAGAAAATGGACTCTTTCTGGGACTTGCCGGAAGCTAGAACTGAAGCTCTCTGGAGAGTACGGACCACATTTGCTCCCTGGTGTGCATTTAGTACCTGGAGCATTTGCTGAACAATCAATGAATGACTTAAGTAGCCAGGCTGCCACAGATGCAGTTACACAGTGGTTGGACGACATGACCTCTGATGTCCTAGTCAGCCCTGAAACCTAATTCTATGAGAAATGCTTTTCTAGAAGTTAAATTATAGTTGTCTCAAGGAAAGACTCTTTATGAAATAGCCACCATTTATGCTTCATGGTCTGCTATAACACGACACTTTTTCACCTCTCTAAATAGCTATTCTTTACATGACAAAAACCAGACTCCAGATTCTTCTCCCAGAGCAGTGCTGCTCACAGCCGGGCGTGTCCCTCCCGGGCCCCTGTCAGGAATGGCTGCTCGAGGCCGGCCAGCTGGCCAGCCGGGCCCGTAGTGGCTGTCAGGCCTAACAGAAATCTGTGAGACCTGCCAGAAGAATTCCAAGGCCTCCGGCCCAAACGCTCTGTCTTCGTCCCCGTTGCCCTGGCAACTGGAGGCCAGGCTTAGTCAGCAGTTTTGTTTGACAAGCTGCATTCTCCTGTCCACGGAGCCCCAATTAAGAGAAGGACCAGGGTAAAAGCAGGGCTAAATCTGTCCAAGAATAAAAATGGTTTCTCAACAAGACAGGCCCTAAGAAGGGGCAAGGGGGAGCTAAGGCTTCTCCACTTAAGAATCTTCCAGGCCCTGAGGGCTGACAGGAAGTCCTTGAGGTTAAAATCTTCAAGGCAGAAGGCCCCCCAGCTTCCTAATTAAATGAATAATACACATGAAAAGAACTACCCTGCTCAGATAAAGCCGTGATTCTGTTTTCCTGTCAAGGAATTGTTCTTTTAGACGAGTAAATAGTGACTGAGAAGCCTGTTTCTCAATTTCTTACCAGTTACCAAAATTTTCCATTTCATTGGGTAAAGTTGCAAACATGCCCTTTATGATACTGAGCAAATACTGTGTTGATTTTTAAGCTGCAACAGTAGAATATTCTACAGTCATTGTGGGCATGTGTGGTTCATGGTATTTTAAAAATTATGCCCAGCCCTGCTGTAAAGGGGATCCCAGGCAGCTTACAATAGAGACATCCAAAGTCACGGCACAACTTCCATGGGTTGGAATACATACATGACATCCCAGTGTATTAAGAAGAAGAGATAATAAAACAGAGGAGTATGATAAGCTACTGATTTTGTTTTAAAAACAGAGCACAGGGGCGCCTGGGTGGCACAGCGGTTAAGCGCCTGCCTTCAGCTCAGGGCGTGATCCCGGCGTTATGGGATCGAGCCCCACATCAGGCTCCTCCGCTAGGAGCCTGCTTCTTCCTCTCCCACTCCCCCTGCTTGTGTTCCCTCTCTCGCTGGCGGTCTCTATCTCTGTCAAATAAATAAATAAAATCTTTTAAAAATATATAAATAAATAAAAAAATAAAAACAAAGCACAGGGGCGCCTGGGTGGCTCAGTCATTAAGCATCTGTCTTCGGCTCAGGTCATGATCCCAGGGTCCTGGGATTGAGCCCTGCTTCGGGCTCCCTGCTTGGTGGGAAGCCTGCTTCTCCCTCTCCCACTCCCCCTGCTTGTGTTCCCTCTCTCGCTGCCTCTCTCTGACCCCCAATCCTGGCACCCACTTACCTATTCTCCATTCCTATAGTTTTGCCTTTTTTTCAGAATGTCATATAGGTGGAATCATAAAGACCTGGCTTCTTTCACTTAGCAAATGCTTCTTTTGTATCAATTAGAAAAAAAACAAAGAACCAAAAAAACTAAAAAAACCAAAACCAAAAACCCTACTCAATTATATTTTTATAAATTAAAAACTTTATTTTCTGGGCGCCTGGGTGGCTTAGTCAGTTAAGCGTCTGCCTTCGACTCAGGTGATCTCAGGATCCTGGGATCTAGCACGAGTTGGGCTCCCTGCTCAGCGGGGAGCCTGCTTCTCCCTCTTCTTCTGCCCACTCCCCCTGCTTGTGCTCTCTCTCTCTCTCTCTTTCTGTGTCAAATAAATAAATAAAAACTTTTTAAAAAATAAAACAAAACAATGCCACTCTTGAAAAAACAAACCACCTTTTTTTTCTAATTAAAAAGAAAAAAATGTCACAAACTGGAATCAAATTTCTTTTTAAAAACTACAAAGATACCAGGAGGCACACCTTCAACTGAGATTGTTGTCTTCTCTCAAGTTGCCATGTCCCTTATGAACCGGAAGCTGCCTCTCCAGGTTTGGGAAATTTCACAAAGATAAAACTCTCGTTATCATGGACAACCGAGAATGTCTTTCACAAAAATTCACTCTCCACAATGTCTGCGATGGATGCCTACGAAAGCAGGGGAACATCCACTTTCCTAATAGGACGGCGTATTGCCGACCTGGCCGGAAGTCCCCTGAGCTTGCAGCACCTGCCACGTCCCGAGATAACTCGTCAGGCATCGGACACGAGACGTTCAACTCGGATACCACAGCCAATGCTACGCTGTACGGACCATTTTTAATGGACCTCTCCTACTTCAGAAGACTCCTAACCGAGGGAGATAACAAAAACCTCACGGGCCCTTCCCTCCTAATGCTGTGCCGGTTCGACAACTCGGCCCGAGGGGCCACTGACCAGAAATAAAGAAGTACCTTCTGCTCCCTTCACAGAACTCTATGGGTCTCGTCCCCGCTCTAGGAATGAACGCCGAAGACAGGAGGAGGAAAGAGTTTGAATGTACCCTTCTGGACACACGTCTGGATTAGCTGTCATCACTCTGATTTCATCATTTTGCTTGTCTGGTAAGATACGAGCTATCCGAAGGCGGCCAAGTCCCATTTATCTTTTTGTTTGTTATTTTTCACCACATAAACGTTGGTGGGATGAAGGAATGAGGAGATAAAGAAAAGAATGAAAAAAGTAGTTTTCCATCCTGAAATACTGAAGGTTCACCTCAGATCTGTAATCAAGCTTTCCTTACACCCAGTTGTTGATGATTTCAGTGACCACGAGTTAACACGTGAGCCCCTGGCATCAGGCGGTGTATGTCAGCTTATGCAATACTGGGGAGTTTCTTTCTCCACAACGCACCATCGTCAGACTACACGCCGGGAGGGATGATGGCATGGAAGAAGGAAGAGGAAGACGAAGGGATGAAACCAAATATTTACATGGTATTTAATTTACAAGGAGCTTTCACATTTATTATATATTTAAGGATGATAACAATTTTCAGAATGATGATGCTTTCCCAAGAAATAGGGAATAAATTCATCTACTCATTAAATTTTACCAACCTCCCTTCTCACTACAGAGACAGAAGTAGAATGGGGCCTCTCTCCTGGATTCTCTCTTGATGGAACTGCAGGTGGGTCAAAGCAACCTGCAAGGCAGGGACCCTGAGAAGACAGCCTGCACAGCCAGGGGCCCCTGTGAGCCAGAGGACAGCCATGTTCCTTCCAGACTGCCCAGTGAGCTAAGGAGATTCAGGCACTTGTTGACCACAGTGGGCATGGGAGTGGGACAGGATGAAGAAATGGAAGTCTATAGATAATCTTCAGACCTCATCATGGGGCGCCAGGATGGCTCAGTCAGTTGAGCATCTGACTCTCAATTTTGGCTCAGGTCATGATCTCAGGGTTGTGGGATAGAGCCCCATTTGGGCTCTGTGCTCAGCAGGGAGTCTGCGTCTCTCCCTCTCTCCCTCTCCCAAGCTCATGCACACACAAGTGCTCTCTCTCTCAAAATAAATAAATAAGTCTTATTAAAAAAACTTTTTAGGATTTTATTTATTTATTTGAGCAGGGGGAGGGGGAGAGGGAGAGGAAGAAGCAGACTCCCCACTGAGCAGGGAGCCCAATGCGGGGCTCAATCCCACGACCCTGGGGTCATGACCTGAGCTGAAGGCAGACACTAAACCAACTGAGCCACCCAGGTGTCCCTAAATACATCTTAAAAAAAAAAAAACTTCAGACCTCATCAGGACCACCATTTCCTCTACCCTTACTCCTGCTTTCTACCAGATTCTAAAAGCCAGCTAAACAGGTTAGCCAAATATCACCTTTACTGATACTCCATTTCCCTGTCCCTGGCTTAACTGCAAATAGTGAGGCAGAAAATCACCAAAAAAAGGGGGGGGGAGTAAAAAAACCAAGATGATAGACATAATCCACACCTGAACAACCAGGCATCTTGGCAAATGCCCCAGAAAACTATCAGAGAACCCTCCAACACTATTTACCATATGGCCTTAAATAGTATCTTGACACTGAGAGCAGGCTGCTTCTGAATGGGGAAACCTTCCATGATTAAGAAGTCCCTTTAGACCTTTTTTCCTGTATTCTATAACAAAAATAAAAAGACATCAGAACCATCCATTCCGTCCCCTTCTCCTCCTCCTAACTACACACACACACACACACACACAGTCAAAGCTGAACTATGTATGGGAGCCTCTGAGCGCAAATCTGGATTTTCCCCCACTGTCCTATACAATAGGATTGCACAATACGATGCAGGAAAATGCTCCAAGTTCCACAGCCTCTAGGGATCAGCATTTAATGAACTTGGTTGGCATTTCTGTAATATGAACCGTCAATACTACACTCTGGTTCAAAGGCACCTATGGCTGGAATAAAGGAAACGATTTGGGGCACTTTTCCCCACCCCTTTGCAGAAATACTTTCTGTGGTAAAGAAGGAGGTGGAGCAAGAGAAAGAAACACAGAGAGTGGCAGACACTGAGAAACAAATCATTCTTTTCAGAACAGTCCACAGCTTTGTGCAAGGAAAAAAAAAACCACATTAAAGCTCATTTAAATATAAAACTAAGAGAAAAATTATAAATGCTACTACAATACTGTTTAATTTACTCTATATTATGAAACAGAAAAAATATTCCAAATGGAATTGTTATCCTAAGACAAAAAATAATAATATAATTATTTCCTGTTAAGAAACATGATACTGAGTATCTAAAAACAGTATAAACAACTGTTACCCTGAAATAACCATGAGCGTTCAAACATAAATCCTCAGGGAAAATGGCACAACTGTAGTTATATTATAAAGCTGTATTCCTCAAATTCAGAGGATAGTTCCACTGAAAAACAAAGCAGAATTTATATTCATTTCCGTCGTTGTCAAAGGCTACGTCTAAGGAATTATTTTAATTCACCATGTTTTTAAAACCTCACACAGTATAGACTTTATATCCTAGAATTTATCTGATGAGAAATACATGATTCATTTATAGAAATCAATGTATATTTCTGAAAGTATCAGATCTAACTAAAAGAAAAAAGTGGCATTTTCTGCAACCCCCCCAGGCTCTTGCAAGAAAGCTCTCTGGAACAGTTAAAACGAATTTCCTTGAACTAGCGAAAGGAAGCTACTCCTGTATCTTGCTTCATGTGAGTCATAAAGCAAAGTCTCAAGAATTAGAACAATAAACTGAAGCTTTCCTCCCTAAAATGTAGCCAGCAAAACTGATGAGACCTAAACACATGGGCTCCATTAATTTAGCAACACAGAAGAAATAATTCTGTTCTTGCACAGACCAAGCCACTGAGGGAGGCAGTAAACCGTGGGCTCCTTCAGGGATTGTTTTATTCGTTTTTTGAAGTGCCAACCCTGACCCACAGAGGACACACAGCAACATTCCGTCCACTGACTGACGGAATGACTGACGGACTGAATGAATGTAGTATGGCACAAAGGTGCCTGATCAACACCCACTCTATCAGAGCCCATATGCAAACATTTTCCTTTCTCATTCTCCTTCAATTTTCCCTCTTTTTCATGCTCCATGGTGGACCAAAGATGGCTGCAAATTCTTTGTCATTTTGTCCATGGGACTTCCCTTCTGTTATCTGCTTTAATCTAGGGCAAATCTGTGATTTCTCTGACTAAGAGCATATGGAAGAAGTGACTCTGTGACAGTTTCCAGAACCAGATCCTAACACACTGGCAGCTTCTACTTCTTGTTTCTTGGAACATTCTCTCTGGGAGACCCAAGCTGCTAGGCAATATGTCCCACTAGTGAGACTGCTGTGCCAGCTAGAGATGCCAAATATAGATGCTCCAGGTTTCAGTCCCAACCCAGCCCAGTCTTCCAGCAATCCTTATCATGATGCCACATACTTAAGTAAAGCCATCTTGGACCCTCCAGACCAACCCACCCACCAGCTGAATACTACTAAAGTGGCCTTCATCAACACCATGGAAGCCAGCTGAGCTCCGCCCAAATTCCTGACCCACAAAATTGTATGATATAATAAAATAGCTACTGTTTTAAGCCACTATGTTTTGGGATAATGTTATACAGCAATAGGTAACTGGAACGGAGTCTTCCTCTCCTTCTAAAGATTAGCAATAGAACCCAAGGCAGCCATGCTAACACAGCTAGTCCACGTACTCATAAATTTGTCTCTGAAGACAATGCAGGTAGACATTGGGAGAAAAACCTGGATTCTACTCATACGGTTTGGAGTAGGCTTTGGGCCTTTAATGCTTCTAGAGAAAGATTTACCCTGGTGGCCAGCAGCTATCTACCCCCTGGCCTTGGCACCAAAGATCACGGAGCCTCCAGCAGGCACCACAGAAGGCCATACCTGCCTCATGAGCTCCTCTTGGCGCATTCTGATCCTCTCTCTCTCCATCTGGATCCTCTGAAGCCGGAGCTTCTGCTGCTGCTGCTGTTGAGTGGTCAGAGCATTGGGCATGCTCATGAGCCCTGCTGGTGGGTTCTGAGTAGGGTGGTTCTGCTGGCTCAGGGTAGTGGGTGCCATTTGCTGCTGGTGCTGGTGATTCATCACTATAGGAGGGAAGAACACACAGGAGATTAATAAACAGGTCCTACAACACCTTATCAAAAAAAGACCATCAGAATGCCCTGTGCTTTGTCGTATAGATTCCTGAGATTCCTTCCGAAGTACTTTCCTGTTAATCATTACTGTTTCAGTAACTATTACCTTAATTCAATTCATGGAGGCTCAGATACTGGCCCCACTCCTGACTCATCTAGTCTTGGCATTTTGTGCCTTGTTAAAAGTTACGTCACACCTTGCCTGAATCTAGAGCACACTGTGAGCCTTTAAGAACATAGTGGTCAAAAGTGAATTCCACGAAAGGTTACCACACCATATGACGGACCTCTGGGTGTGTGTGCACTTTCTAGACAATCTGCATGTTCATGTCAGAGCTAAGGAGGGCACGAGATTCTAGATACACAGTGGTGCACGATAACATCTAAGACGATGACTGACTGACAAGCAAGACGTAAAACACAGTACCTAGACCAGGGACCTATACAGAAGCAGGACCCCACTAATGCTTTGTTTAAAAAGGGTACCCCGAAGGAGCATGAGCTAAGCTCAGAAACAAAAACCGGACTGAGGAAAAGATGTTTTGGTTTTTGCAAAGGGAAAAATTAGTGTGAAAGAAATTACATAAAAATGGTAATCACGGGGGCGCCTGGGTGGCCCAGTCGGTTAAACGTCTGCCTTCAAGCTCAGGTCATGATCCCAGGATCCTGGGATCAAGCCCCACAAGGTGGGGGGGGGGGGGGGGAAGAGTCCCCTGCTCAGCAGGGGGTCTGCTTCTCTCTCTGCCCCTCCCCCCTGCCCATGTGCGCACACACACTCACTCTCACGTGCAGTCAGTTAAGCATCTGACTCTTGGTTTTAGCTCAGGTTTCAATCTCAGGGTGCTGAGACTGAGTCCTGCATAGGACTTCACGCTCAGCATAGTCTGCTTAACACTCTCCCTCCCTCTCCCTCTGCCCCTCCCTCCTGTGCACTCTTTCTCTCTCTCTCTCAAGTAAATGCATCTTTTAAAAAATGATAATCATGTTTGTGACTGGATAAAGGCATTCTAGAAGTGTTCTAAACTTTTCAAGGATTTTCTATTTATCCTCACTGACCAACATCTTAAATTTTAACATGTAGTGCTTCACTTAAGGGGAGAATTTTTAAAATCCCTTAATAAATTCTATAACTGGCTTAAGGGGAGAATTTTTAAAATCCCTTAATAAATTCTATAATTGGCACTCTCACACACACACACACACACACACACACACATTTTTTAAAAGTGCTAGTTTTTCTTAAAAGACTTTACCAGTCAAATCTGCTTATCTTCTGCCTAGGCAATATCCTATAATGAAGAAAACCACACTTTTATATTTGCTCTTATATCAGGGCCCAAAACAATATATAGTTTTATATACTCCATTTCTGAGGAAAAACTCTCAATTTTTGCTATATTTGGTATCACTATCTTTAAAAAAGAAAATCACTGGCATATTTTATTTAAAGTCCAAAAGTTAAATATTTTACATCTTTCATTTGGAAGACATGGACATCATGTGGAAACATGTTTTATAACTAAATTTTCTTAAATGAATTTTAAAGTAGCCTAATCGACTATATATATGTGCACACCTCACACACACACACACACACACACACACACACACAAGCACTCAAAAGAGAGCACCAACACAGAGGATTTTCTGTAGACAAATTTTTCTGTAGACAAATTGGTTTCCTTAAGGAACGATTAATTCCATGGCAGGAACTTCCTCCGGATGGGGGTAGAGGTACCATAAAAACATTCCTTTTTAAAAATTTTATTTATAACTCCCTCAAATCTTTACTGCGTTTCCTGTGTGCCAGGCACTGGGCTTGTCGTTGGATAAATAGCTCCTTCGTTGGATAAACAGCTCCTGCCCTCACAGGAATTAACAGGCTGTTGGAAGGAATGTATGAAGAAATGAGGTGAATTTGTATGTGGAGCTGTGGAATGCCAGAATGTCAGGCTTTGTCGGGATTCCTAGAAATGGTCTAGTCCATCCCTTTATTTTACGGGGGAGAGAATGAAACTGAAGAGAGGTAAACTCTGGTTAGGGGCAGGTAGAACCGAAGCCAGAGTGGAGGCCTCCAGACACCACCGGCTCTTTCGACTGTCCTTAGCCACCCTCGGTCACGCCTTCCACTGAAGAACAGTGACAGCTGCTGAAACTGAGAGCAACCCTCCGCATACAGTTTGCCTTCAATAGCAAGAAAATCACCCTTACCCAGCAGGTCATCAAAACAGGGCCTCGGGCCCAGAGCGGCTCCCCTTACAAACAGGAAGGGTTCAAGGCAGGTCTGGAGAGATTGACAACTGTCCGCTCAGTAACGAGCTCATGAACGGGAGGTGAGAATACTTTGGAGTGTTCTGCCTAAGAGTGCAGTCTTTCCTTTCTGAACCAAGCCCACCACAAGGAACTCGTGCCTTCTGGCACCATTCCTGGCGCACAGGGAAGCTCAGTAAAAGATGAGACGAAGCAATGAAACCGGTTGGCAATTTCTTACGCTCTCAGTTTGAGAACAGGAAAAAAAAGCACAGTCCTAATTGATGCAAAATTACTGAAATGAGTGTTTCATTTCTCAAATGATATTCTAGAAATGGTCAGAGCAGTTTACAATCTTCATGGGGAGGGCTGGGTAGGAGGTCAGGGATTGTGCACACACTGTATCACCGGGGGAAAAAAGTGCTCTTAAACACAGATTAAAGTCAGACAAAGTCCAGATATCCAGAAGGGCTTAATTCGTAAGACCTCTTCCAGGCCAGAAGGAAGCCCAGAAGGAAGAGTAGTGATTATTTCCAAGGACAGTCATTTCTGAACTTCTGAAAAAGGGTGCTCCTATTCTTTTCTGACATAACTGCCATAGACCAAAAAAAGATGCCTAACTGTGTCTCTAAGAGAAATCTGTAAATTGAAATATTTCCAATACCAGAAATCCCCAGATTAGGAAAAAGCAGCTTAAAAAGAAGTTAGGTTGTTGGCAGCGTAGAGGTTATTTAAAACTGACTCGGTTTTGGTAATTTAATGATGTGACAAATACATTGGAGCAAGACTATCTTAGGGGACTTGGGAAGCCTGCCCTTTCGGTGTACAAAACCTCCACCGGGTTTACTTGCAACGGACGCCACACAACCACCAAATAAATACTCCTCGGCAGATCTTGCTAGCGTCTGTCTCCTTATCTGGGAGAGTTGCAGACACGGGGAGGAGCGCTTCTAGAACCACACCCTGGTTAGTCTTTAAACACCAGCCCTCAGAGACAGGCATAGGGAGGGACGAGGAAGATGTTGCTTTCCTCCCCTTAATTTCGATTTGACCATGGAGACTGCACATCTCCAGTTATTAACTCTAGAGACTAGAAAAGAATGGAACTTAGACAATAGTTTGGTTTTCAAAGTAAAGCACACACCCCCACAGAACTTTGTTATGAGAAGATTCACCACGGTATTGCGTATAATAGCAAAAGACTCAAAATTTGGTCCACCGATGAGAGGTCATGATCCATCTCTTCAGAAATTCTCTATAACTACGCCCGAGAATGAGGGAGCTCTGTAGGTACTTAAATAGAACAATCTTTAGGAAACACTGTTCAGAGAGGAAAAAAACCCAAGGGATAGAATTCTATGCATGAACATGCTTATTGCTTTAGTTAGAAAGGGAGGGCATATTACACACAAAGAGCAAATCTCTCTAGGAGGATACACAAGAGACTGGTAACAGTGGGTGCCTCTGGAGAGGAAAGCTGGTGTCAGGGATGGGAGGAGATCTTCCTTTTCTTCTTCTGTACCATTTGAAGTTTTCCTGAGTGCATTTATTACTTGTATAAAAACATAAAAATACAGAAATAAAAAACATAAAAACGTGGTCATGTATACATCAAACTCAATATTTTCTTGATGGGAGTGCAAGGAGGTAACCCCAAAAATAATCTGATAAGCAACAAATATGGCTTAGGAATGTAATCAAGATCTTGAAAGCTGAGCCTGCCTGGTACAACTCCTCCTTGTAGAAATGACAAAAATCAATACCCGAAGGGAAAGTGAATTTGGTCACAGTCATAAAATGGCAGGGGCCTAGAAGCCAGGTGTCCTGGGTCCACTGAGATGCCCATGATTCAACCTGCCCCTCTGCTCCCTCTAGTCATTTGATTTCCAACTATTACTGAACCTTCTCTCAGCTTGTGGCTCATGAACGTTACTGACGGCTGAGGTTCTTTAAAACCACTGCTTTTGCTAGCTACTCGGAGAAAATGGGGGCAGAGAAGGCCCAAGACAGAGATAAACAGAGAGGCGTTCCTCAGGAGAGCATGGGAAGGCAAAACACGTAAATCTGCAATGAATATAACACTTCTTGGGATAATATTCCAGAACATTTTAGGGACAGAACAACAGTTCAGCTAGAAAGAAAGAAAGAAAGAAAGAGAGAGAGAGAGAAAGAAAGAAAAGAACAGAACAGAACAGAACAGAAAAGAAAAGAAAAGAAAAGAAAAGAAAAGAAAAGAAAAGAAAAGAAAAGAAAAGAAAAGAAAAAAGAAAAGAAAGAAAAAGAAAAAAGAGGCAATATATCCCAAATGCCGTTTCTGAGGCCAAACCAGTTGAGGGCAGGTTGCCATTAAATGCCTCAGAAAGGCTAAAGACCTCATCAGCTCTAGACTTTTGCCAGTCCCCACAGAAAGGAATAACCCAAACAGAAGATTTCTCCATTGAAGCAGGAATGCANNNNGTAAAGCAGAGACATCTTTTTTTTTTCCCTTCCAAGAGAGTTAGAATTTAAATTTAAATCCACATTTAACTTTTTCATTGTCTTCATCTCCTTTTCGTTTTTTTTTTTTTTTTCCTTCAGTAATTGGCTTTCTCTTCTGTTTCTGGAAATCAACAAAACCATGCTCTGCAGCTATGTGGCCAGAAACATTTCACTGCTATTATTCAGTATAAAAGAAAACACAGTCAAAGAAACTCCGCAGAATCTGAGATCCCACCACCCTCTCGATTCCATGACTGTGTCCTTGGTGCAATAAACGGTCAGCACGGGAACGGGGTGTGGCAGGGGGCGACTGTCCACGTTGGCTATAACCCTTTGGTTAATGCTGCCCCGGACCGTGTCCTCTGATGCACCCTCTGGGCTGTTCCAGCAAACACACTTGGTCACTTCTACAAAGACCCAACAGTAGGCTCAAGACAGGAAGGTCCCTGAACTCAGTTCTAAGCCTACATTTGCTACCTAAGAAACAACCATGTTAAAAAAAAAAAAAAGAAAAAAGGTAAAGACCTCACTCCTGAACTTTTTGCCGTCTGCAGCACAAGGGAATGGGGAGCAACAGCTCCTGAAGTGCTTTGGCAGGTTCTCCAAGCCAGGAGCTGCCGACGATGAGGGAGGCCAGTGAATCACAGGCTGCCCAATGCGCCTCCTGGAATGTTTGACAAATGTCTTTTTGGCCTCAGAGAGGTTCAGTGACTTACTATTCTTGTGTCCTGGGCTTGCTTCCCTCATTTTTAAAACAGACTCGGTTACACACACACAGACACACAAAGACATACAGAAACACACAAACGCACATGCGTGCACACACACACACACACGCACACATACACACACACTGCCAAGTGAAGAATACAAAACCTTAAGAGGTCAGGTTCAACTATGAAACCCATCACAGGCCTGGATGGAGCTGGCTCTGAGCAGATTATGGAAAGAACCACCAGTGTGCTGATGGCTAGAAGCCACACCAAAGCCCTAGAAAGACACAGAAATTACTTTATTCCCTTCAAATCCTTCTCTCCAATTCACATGTGAGTCTGGGAGGGAAAAGAGGAATGCCTGTGGCTGGTATGCATTTCTCATCTCATTCTCAGCCTCCTTTCTACTCTGACAAACTTCTCAGCCAAGAGACCACTATCCCTGGCACTTTAAGTTGAACTTTTTTTTTTTTTTTTAAGATTTTATTTATTTATTTGACAGAGAGAGAGCAGCAGAAGGAAGAGGGAGAATCAGGCTCCCCGATGTGCAGGGAGCCCAATGCGGACCTCGATCTCAGGACCCCAGGATCATGACCTGAGCCCAAGGCAGACACAAAACCGACTGAGCCACCCAGGCACCCTAAGTTGAACCTTTAAAAATACATGGTTTTGTCAACATGTCAGAGGCACTTTAAGTGAGCAAGGTCTCTCTAAGCACTCCACGACTTTTTCCACCCCCAGAACCCACTCCCCAACTGTGCTTCTTGTTCCATCAATAATGGAGAAAGTGTCATGAGTTCCTGACTATGGTTCATTAGTTACATAAAAATAAAATATCCATGAGTTCACACTCATATAAACAACTGGCTGAATACATAAATAAATGGAGGGAGAAGAGACAAATCTCTGGAATGGAAGAATTCCAAATAATTTAATGTAGATACACCATCCTCAAGGAGGGGGAGCAAAACTTCCACTCCTTAACAGTGGACTGTGTATAGTGACCTCCTCCCAAAGAGCACAGTATTCAACGGGTGGGGGAAAGAGTCACTTTACAGGGGAGAACTCCTGTGTATCAGCCAGATGATCAAGGTCAACCTCAACAATAAGAAGTCATAGTGATAGCATGACCCTTGATAAGATGTGACAAAAAGAGCACTCACTTCCTCCCAAAGCCCATCATCCCACATCTAATCAGAGAAAAACATCAGACAAATTCCAACAGGGGGGAATCCTCAAAATTCCTAAGTAGTACTCCTCAAAACTATCAAGGTCATCAAAACAAGGAAAGTCTAAGAAACTGTCATGGCCAAGAACAACTTAAGGAGACATGACAAGTAAAGGTAATGTGGTATTCTTACGGGACCCTGGAACAGAAAAAGATACTATGTAAAAACTAAGGAAATCCCTCTATCAATTTTGGTTCACCAATTATAACAAATGTAGCATATACTGTAAAATGTTAATAACATGAGAAATTGAATGACAGTGTATATGGGAACTCCATCTTCTCAATTTTTCTGTAAATCTGAAACTGTTCTAAAAAAACCCAAAAAACCTGTATGTATGTGTAGTAACCATGTCTTCAATAAATACCAGGAACTGTGCAAGACACTATCTCACCAATATTCACTATTAATTCATTTTTATAGGGTACATAAAAATGGACAAATTTTATAGGGTATATAAAAAAATGGATAAATATTCCAAAAAAACATGTTCTAAAAGTATGTTCCATGGGAGCAAATAGATATTAGGCTAGAATAAAAATATAATAATGGCCACTTCCAGAGGTGTCCCATGGTCAAATAAGATTGGGAAATGTTAGGCTACTCAAAGTTAAAAGAATTCATTTTATTGCAGGCTTCCTCAGAGCTTTTAAGGCTCTAACAGACAGTGAGACTTTCCAAGAAGGAGATAGAAAATGCAGGACTTCTCAAACTTGGAAGACTAGCGTTCTCCTGAGCAGGAACACTGGGAAATGTTGGTCTACTGCAAATTAGCAGATGTCTTGGCGGTACTGAATTTGAACTGAATCGAAGACGAATTAATATTTATTAAGCCCTTACTATGTGCTAAGCCCTTTAAAGTTAACTCAGCAGATGTGTAGGACACAGAGCCAGAGAAAGGAACATAGCAGCCTGGTGAATATCAAACACACTGGTTTTTTTACTTGCCTAGAGTTACCTGCTGCAGTTCAAGATACAAAGTAATGTGAAAACAAAGAAAAACAAAACACAGGGAAAGCAAGGGTTGGTTATAAAAGACTGCCAGTATATCTGCTTAAGTTTTCCATAAGCAAATGCTGACTTAACAGGAGATTCAAAGATGGTTTAACTTGTATGTCAGTTTTCACAGCTGGTGAGTAAAACCTTTGCTACATTAACTTTACTTCCATATATTCAAAATAACCTATCTTTTTAGGGTTTGTTTTTTTTTTTTTCATTTGCTTCTGTGATAAAATAACATGAAATATTCCAAAGAATCCTTCCAACAGCATCCCTGGAGAGTGAGGAGAGCTTGAAAGAGGCTTCTGACTTACTGCTTTGAATACCTGGTTGCAGTTTCTTCAAAACAGGTCAATATGCAACATTCAAATACACTAACACACTTGATTTGAGATCTAGGAAACTTCCTCAATTTGATGTCGGGGCTAGTAAGTTTCTACCTAGATTGCATGAGAAACACCCTCCAGAAACCTAAGTACCCTACAGGAGGGGAGCACAAGGGCTCCTGAATCATGACTCTCAGAACTGAAAGCTTGACCATCACTTCATTTTCGGTCCCCACTCTAAATGCTCAAACAATGTCCTGGTCTGACAGAGACTGAGGGCTTTCCTGGAACACGGGATATGAGGGCTAATGCCGGGATGCAACACTCCCGGACCGAAGGGCGGCTGGTCACCCTAGGCCTGTCACCACTCATGACAGTAGGAAACTCTGCCCCCAAAGTTTCCTGTGTCCATCCTAACGTGTCCCCTTACACAGAGAACCAATGCCAGTATGCAGGAGCTATTTGGGCATTTAGAACCACAGTCAGGCAGTCCGGACGTGCTCTCAGTGTGTCCTCCAGGGATTACAATAGCTAACCGTCCTTTTGTACCCCCATTACCTAATAATCAGAGGGGAAACACTCCTCCTCCACTTACTCTGTCACTTTTTAGGGAGATCGAGCACTATTTATGACACTGCATTGCATCACCATACGCAGGCACTCGACAGGGTCTGAGCGACGGGACGTCTTTCCTGTTGGATTCTTGGTTGGGCCATACATGCTGCAGAGCAGCTCTTTTCAGAAACACCGAACCATTCTTTTCTGTGATTTGAACTAATTCTCATCTTCCTGCGAGCTGGATTTGTACTCTTTATAAATAAGACCTGAGAAGGACCCAAGTCTCCCCCTACCCCTTGGAACCAACCCCAACGATATGGATTTTCAAAAACAAAGAACAAAAACAATTCAGTGCACTTCAGATCTGCCTTACTGATGCACAGACACGAAATACTAGACTCAGTTTCGGGCTTTATGGGTCAGAAACTGATAGTAACCATTACTCCCATAATTTTATGAGTGAGTATTCAATCAATAACAGGTTTTTGTGACTGTTTTCTCTTTACTTCCAGAGCATAGTTCTCTGCTCAGCATTCATTTCATTTCGCTCTGTTTTCTCATTAGTGGTTTACAAACTCAATTTCCCCCCAGTGCTCATTATAGGTCGGGCCATGTATTCACCCCACTTTGTACCATCAGCATAGAAGTTCAGGCTTAAAGAGACCTTAGTCCATTTAGACCAGGGTTCTCAAACTTTCCTTTTGCAGCAGGAGCCTTCCCTAGAGTCAGTGTATGGCATGAAGCAGAGGCGACCCTCCTATGCAGGGGTTTAGTTCAAAGCAAGCCTAGAGCCTGAGCCCATGCCAGTGGGACAGGGAACACTTAAATGGCGGCCCCTTTGACTATCTTCTCTAAATTCTCTTGGTCTTGCTTTCACTCTGCTTCTCCCACAGGCATTTCTCAATTCTTATACGAAAATATTAAACAAATTTAAAAAATCTGGACAGACATACCTTTTGGAGTCTGGATACTAACTAAGCTTAGCTTCTCTTCAAACCCCCTGAAAATCCTGGTATGGGACATTGGGACACAATTTAAAACCAAAGACTTAGGACAATTCACGATTCTTGGAAGCATAAATGACTCAGCACAATCACAGGCACAGACTGTGACAAATGTAGGAAGCCCAGGGGATACGCTAGAATGCCCTGGGTTGGCATCAGCTATACTAATCACCAATCGCTGATCAAAAAGTATTTAATTCAGTTAAATTCAGTGACAAGGATGTGTTTCCTTTTCCCTATTTCATGAAAAAAATCTAATGCAGACTAGTGTAATTAACTTATTTACTACTACAAAATGATGAAATGACCATGAATCATATGTTACAATGACACCCTGTTGGTGTGATCTGGTTTTACAGAAAATGGTATAGAGCTTTCTTCTTCAATCTTAAAAAAAAAAAAAAAAAAAAAAGACAAATCAGGTGACATTTCATGGGGTGCCTGGGTGGCTCAGCCTGTTATGCGTCTGCCTTCCGCTCAGGTCATGATCCCAGGGTCCTGGGATCGAGTTCCGCATCGGGCTCCTGGCTCCTCGGGGAGCCTGTTTCTCTGTCTCTCTCTGCCACTCCCCCTGCTTGTGTTCTCTCTCTCTTTCAAATAAATAAAATCTTTTTTTTAAAAAAAAGTTACATTTCATAATTCAGGAAGGTTTAAACAAGAAGAGGTGCTGCCATCAGGGAATACTAGACCTGGCCACAGTGGCTTTCAGAAAGTAATGATATGCAACTGGAAGAAGCCAAAACATACAGGTGTAAATCGTTTCTGACATACGTGCAGACCCAGCCACACCAAGCTTCAAAAACATTTCAGCGTCAAGAGTGTCTGAGTGCAGCTGTGGGTCTTTTCCTCTCTGTTTATGGGCCGTACATGGCTTAACTCATGCGAACCGGCCAATGTCAGGTGTCACGCAGCCCTGTCTGATGGAAAACACATGTCTGCAGAGGTAGGAAGAAAAACCCAGCCGCGGTCCAGCCTTGACTCAGTCACGATACAATGAAGAGGAAAAAAGGGCTGCAGACACGTCTCTCGCCCTTCTTGTGTCTCTCTCAGCTCCTGCCAACAATGAGCCGCTTGTTTCTCTTATTTCCCAGAAACAGTATTAGCCGTCCAACAAGGTCAGCAAAAAAAAAAAAAAAAAAAAAAAAAAAAAAAAAGGCAACTTTTCACTTCAGGGTGCATTTGGTTCCAAAAATCTGTAAAGTATTAAACCAAGAAGTTGTACTATCCCGACTTCACACTGAGCCCTTTATTCCAATTCTGGGTGAGAATAACCACAAGGCAATTTCTCAGCCGGCTCAGTCGATAAGACACAGAGCTCAGGGACATGTGCGCATTCAGCCACACTTTGCCGGCCTTACTGTTTCAGGCCTTCAAACCACTTCCAGGTGCCCCCAAATCGGACAGGTGGACCTTAGGTTTTCCAGAAACCCCTAGCTCTTCTAGTTTTAGACTCGTAACCCAAGCTGCGTTTACGTCACAGGAAACCCTGAATTTTTAGCACCAGAAGATGATTTTCCTACTTGCTATCCCGTCTGCTCATCTACACGGTGAAGCAGGTGACAAAGCAATGTGCAACTCCGCTCTCCTCCGGGTCCGAGATGGAAATGCCGGCAACCCTGGTGTTTATGTTGTCCTAGCAAATGCATGACCTAAAATGCATATTTTATTGGCATTTAAAAGATTTAGACATCAGTGATCAACGTTACAATATATCCAGAACATGCCTGATGTTATCCAGAACAAGTTAGCACGCTGATTTCTTCTGGATCCTTTTGCTGTAAAGCAATCATATTTCTTCCACCTAAAGCACCATCAGCATGTGCTGCTCACATTCCATCTGATTTATGGGCTATCACAAGATGGATCAAAAGTGGCCGGTGACAGGAAGCACATCTATGAGGCTAGTGAACTTAGGCAAATAATGACCTAACTCAGAAAAAAGAGGAAATGGGCGCTTCTCTGTTCTGCTCCACAAAGTTATCTTTGTGTCTTTGAATTTAATACGAAGGCCTGGCAATAGCAAAACCAAAACTGTTTTATTATCTTCAGACAATAGGTACGCTTTTATCCTAGCAGGAAATGGAAACTCTGATTCATGCATCTATTTTCATTAGTCAGGAGAGAGTTTATTGTAGCTTTTTATTGGTTCGCTTCCCTGAATGATTTTAAAACTACTCCAGGTGCAAAGTGTGGCAACCCAAGCAAAATAACAGAAAATGAATCTACAGCTGTGTTCCACGAGAGGCAGAGAAAAAGCTGTCCGTGTGGAAGGCCAATTTTTAATCTGTTTTCTTTCTATAATGAACCATTTTAGTAAACATCTTTATTATTTAAAGAGCTCATACAACAGACACTCCAAGAAATAGTCAAAGGACCCGAACAATTTATGAAATAGAATAAGCAATTAGAAATCAAACATGGAACAATGATCAGCCTCACAAGGAATCATAGAAATGCAAATGAAAGTTAAGAGCCATTTTCCAGCAATCAGATTAGCAAAGATGATGTGAGGCGGGCGGGTGCTTTACGTTAGGCCAGGACTACTCAGGGGGAAAAAGAAAGCAGGGGTAGGTAGCAGGGTTAGGAAACCTGGTAAAATTATATGTCAAATTTTGGGAATGTGTGTCTGTGTGCATTTTAAGGACTGTACCCCTGGATCTTACAGGATTTCTTGTGACCCCCAAAAGTTAATTACCTTTGAAATGAAAAAGGATCAAAGAATTAGTAATGGTAGTGTCGGACGTTAGGACAATAGGAGACTTTTTCTTTCCGGTGTTCTACAGTTCATTTAATTACTCACTCACCAAGTATCTGCTGAGTTCCAGCCAGGTACAGGGCACTGTTTCCAGGTGCTAGAGGGAGAGACTGATGAACAAGATGGAAAGGTCCTGGCCCTTTGAGAGGTTATAGTCTAGTAGGGAGACAGACAACAGCAAAAATATAGTATAATTCTAGGGATAAGGGCTTTGTACAAACAAATGTGGAGCAAGATATCTTAGGCATAGAAGTTAAGGAAGGCCTCTCTGAGGAGGCGATGTGTGATCTAAGAAATCTGAATCAAGTGCAGAAATCAGGCTGGGGGCCATTCTAAGCTAAGGAACAGTAAATGCAAGATCTTAAGGTGGGAAGGTGGCTGACCTGTGGGTTTGGAGTACCTGTGCAAAACAGGGTGGCCCACGAGGCTGAGGAGCAGAGGAGGAGGGGCAGGGACCAGGGCCCCTTGGGGCCTCAGGGCTGTGGTGAGCACTGCAGTTGACCTCTACTCCAGAGCGATAGAAATCTCCTTTTGGCTCACTGCTCAGATTACGTGGGAAACCACCAGAGTGTTTCATACACTACGGTAAAGTCAAAAATGTTGAAGAAATCCAGAGATGGAGAAGTTGTGGGGGTACCCTCTTTGGGATTAGTGTCTCTGGGCTATTGTCTCTCAGCCCTGTGAGGTGTTCAGGGCACCTCTGAAGAAGAAAGGAATCAATTTTGGAGTGGGGGTAAGAGGAGCTAGAAACCAAAGCATCTCTGCTTTTGAAAACTTCCAGGAGGAGATTCTCATCCTGAGCAAAACGAAACAAACACCGACACGTCTAAGTTTTATTTGGGACAGTGTACCAAGGGGGTCTGTTCTTAAAACAATTAGAAATAAAACACACACGACAACAAATAAAGCTACAACTCTGGATTTTCCACATCAAACTGGGTATGTGGTGTACCCTTGTTTGGGTCTTCAAATATTCCTGGCTGGTGCTCTGAGACCATGCCACGACCCAGTGTTTAGGGAGGTTACAGGAAAAACCTCTAGAACTCCTGGTGTTCACCGTTGGGAGATTTTTTGAGGACTGTCACCTAGAGCACAGTGTCTAGATCGTTCGTGGGGAATTGAAGGGAGAACTCCCTGTTTGGCATCTATATATGGAAAAATTATGTTTCTCTTCAACACCAGGTGAACCTTTACCTCATAAATGCTTTGACTCCACTACTGAACATATCTTGCTCTTTGCAAGAGCCCCCAAATCTCAAAGCCAAATTTGCACGCACTTCTAGCAGCCACATAGGACCTGTGGTATACATTCTTCCCCCTGGCTTTACTCTTTTCTCAGCCTCAGTCTCCCTTTACCATAACTTAACTCTATCGTTTATCTGTATCTTTTCGAATTACGTGTTTTGTAAGAGGCAAGAATAGGGAATAAACGAATGCAAGCATCACAGTTTCATTTTAAAACTGTATCTCTGGGACGCCTGGGTGGCTCAGTCGGTTAAGCGTCTGAGTTCAGCTCAGGTCATGATCCCAGTGTCCTGGAATCCAGTCCCACATCAGGCTCCTTGCTCAGCGGGGAGCCTGCTTCTCCCTCTGCTTGTGCGCGCTCTCTCTCTCTCTGTCAAATAAATAAATTAAAATCCTTAAAAAAACTGTATCTCTATGTATGGAGGTATACGGACTATTATTGGTTAATTAAATAATGTTCTGTGAAGCTTAACTGAGCATGCTGGCAAGGACATTTGCTCATCATCTCAAGGAGAAGGGTTTACTTGACCTACAGCCACACCGTACAGAGACCTGGTGCACCAAAAAAAGGTCTCATGATATTGCACTGACTTTGTGGAACATAGTAGAGAAACCAGATGACCCAAGCAAATGCTGCTCTCCCCTCATCTTCCACAGACATAAACTTAACCAAGGGATCAGAGCCAACATCGCCCATACTGGGACAAACATCATGTGCCTTCCCACCAAAAATGTATAACCTAAATTGAAACCATGAGGAAACACCAGACAAATCCGAATTTAAAAATGATCTACAAAATAACTGGCCTATACCCTTCAAAGATGTCATGATCCAAAAACACAAGGGCCCAGGAATCATTCCAGGTAAAAAGAGTTTAAATAAAGAGGACAACTAAATGCAGCACGTGGTCCTTGATAGATCCTGGACCAGAAACCAAAACAGCCAGAAGGGACACTGTTGTGGCAAATGAAGAAATTTTCAAACATGGATGTGGATTTGAAAATAATACGGTCCCAATATTAAATTTCCTGATTTGGATACCCATACAGTGCTTATGAAAGAACAGGTCCTTTTAGAAAATACAATCCGAAGTATTTAGGGGCAAAAGAGCGTGATGTCTCCAACTTGATCTCAAAAAGTTCAGGGGAAAAAAAAGGAAAAGATACATATGTATACAGAGAAAGTGAGATAAGCAAACGTGGCAAATCATAAACAATTAACAAAGGCAAATCTGGACAAAGGGTAGATGGGAGTTCCTTGTACTAGAAACTCTTCTGTAAGTTTAAGATTATTCGAAAATAAAAAGTGATGTATTAAAAAAAAAGAAAAGAAAAGGAAAACTTGCCTATACACACCCTAAGCTCCCCGGAGACAAAATTCTCAGTCTGGCAGGGGCAGGAGAACTGTGTCATGTATGGGCCATTGTATTGTAACATGTTTATCTTTGAGGAAACCCCCACTGAACAATGGTTTTGAGAACTGACCAGAGTTTGAAGGGGAGAGAACCCCAGTTGTAATATGTGCTCAGGATTCCGATACCTCACACTCACTGTTCTCCCAGCCTCCCCACCTCCACCCCAGACCCCACCTGTTATTTAGAAATAATTCTGGATGAAGTCTGTCAGGAGGTACCGACTTCCGGTCATAAAATAAATTAGTCACGGGGATGTGACGTACAGCATGGTGACTACAGTTAGCAATACTGTATTGTATATTTGAACTCTCTAACAGAACAGATCCCAAACAGCCTCATCACAAGAAAAAGAATTTTCTAACTATGTGTGGTGATGGATGTTAACTAGATTTATCGTGGTGAGCATTTCGCAATATGTGCATATATCAAATCATTATGTTGTACAACTGAAACTAATATAATGTTAATTACATATATGTCTATATATATATATATGTATCTCTCTCAAATTTTTAAAAAAGGAGAAAATCTCATATTCAAAAAAACAGCAGGGAAGACAGGACAAGGAATTGCCCTACAGGTCTGGTTGGAACAGTCTTTTAGGAGAAACAGCTCTGGACAACCGCGCCCGACAAGAAGACACCAGACTAAAGAACTACAAGTTTTCTTAGGGGGAGTCTGAGCTCCAAGAGTTAACTGACTGTAAAGCTTGAGGCCCTTCAGCGATAGGCCCTTAATTCCCAGAGCTGGAGCTGAAGAAACTATTCAACGTTGGCCTTCCTGACAGAAGAAAAAATGGACAATCGCAAAGGGCAAAGCTGAGTCTGGAGAAGGCACTAGCAAATGCAGACGCACGGAAGTATGTTTCAGGAAGAAATGTGCTAGGCCAAAGTCATCTGTCTTAATATGGTTTGGGCCCTGGGATTCCCTCAAACTGCAGGGGGTAAAGTTTTGTATTTAAAACTAGGGCAGGAGCGCCTGGGTGGCTCAGTTGGTTAAGCGTCTGCCTTCGGCTCAGGTCATGATCCCGACATCCTGGGAGGAAGCCCGCTTCTCTCTCTCCCTCTGCTGCTCCCCCTGCTTGTGTGCGCGCCCTGTGTGTCAAATAAAATCTTTAAAAAAAATAAAAATAAAACCAGGGCAGAGACAGAGGAGAAGATGATACACAAATGACTGAGATATGCTGCAGATTGGAGAAGCGGCATCTCCAGCAGAATAACCCTCAACTGCAGCGTCTTGGACAGTAGCAACAGGAAAACTACGTAAGGGGTGCAGGCGAGGAGTTCAAAGCCTTCCCATTTTTAGCTGCCCTGAGCATTCGTTCTATTAGGATGGGATGATCCAATTCCATTTGGGGAGAGATTAGAGTTCCATTCTAATTAATTCAGGTATTATGGCAGTGGACAGGGGTAGAAATGGAGTATTTTTCTTGATATTGAAAGTGTGAGCTTTGAAGCAGCTAAATGAAAGTCTTGTGAGCCAGGACTAAGTCATCCACATTAAAAAAAATATTTTTTACTTTCTTTTCTTCCAGCTCTGCAAATATGTAACTCTTGGCAAAACTGAAAACTCACAACTCACTCTTCACTGGTGTCTGAGAAGTAGCACACTGGAAAGGAAAAGAACGAGAAGAATATGGAATGAAATGCATGACATGTACTGGGAAGCAAAATAACTTCAAATGAAACTTCCATTTATGGCTTAGTCAAAAACATATGGATGTGGAAGCTGAAAAACAGAGCTAGTGGGAATGCTAGGTGCCTGGTGAAAAGTACGCTTTTTATGACAATCTTAAATCATTTATTGCACAAGAAAGTTGTGCCCCAAACAAATCTCCCCCTCCCCCCAGCAACACACCCGGTGAATCTGTAGACAATTACTTGTTTAGTTTGATAAAAGCACGCCATGTCAAAACTGTATTTTTTAAGGAATTCCTATACTTCACTAACAAACATTCCAAAGAACGTGGAAAAAACGAGGAAGCTAAAGGAAGGCACAAAAATTTACGTACAAGAGTACTGACTGCAACATCACTTATAATGGTAGAAAAATAGCCTCAACCTGTAGGTCTCTCAGTAGAAGAACTGGTTAAGTAAATTATAGTATAGTCACCCTATAGAATATTGTATGGCCATTAACATGATGTAATGGTTTGTAAACAGAAATATGCCCCAATCCATTCATAAACAATGAGAATCTAGTCTGTGCCTATCAGAATTATAAAGACTAAAAAACCTGATAATGGACATCATTGGCCAGAGTAGAAAGGAAAGGGCATTTTGATACACTGTTGGTCGGGGTGTAACATGGTATAGGCTTTTTGGAGGGAAGCAGAATATCTATTAAAACTTCAAGTGCACTTAATTTTTAGACCCAGGAAGTCCACCTCTGCAAAATTATCTTATACATAAATAGCACAAGGCACAAGAATTTATGTACAGGGATGCACAGTGTAGCACTGCCTAATAACAGCAAACATTCAGAAAAGAATCTAAAGATCCAGGATGACGACTGTTCAAATAAATTTGGTACATCAATGGAGTGGAATATCACATAATACTGGCAAAGAATGAATACATCTATAAGTACGAATTTAGAAAGCTCTCTAGGATATGTTAAGTTTAAAAAAGACATATACACGCAAGCATACATATGTATGTAGAGTATTTCTAGAATACTCAGGAAGCTGGTAGCAGTGTTTTCGAGGAAGAGGAGAGAAGGGCTGAGGGTTCTGGTGTGAAACAGACTTACTTCTCATGAATATTCTTTGGAACTGTTTCAATCTTTTGCCTTGTGTATGTTACTATTCCAATAAAAACAGCTAATCAAAAAATACTGTAGAAAAATATTAAGTGAAATGGAATGATATGCATGATTATGCTAAACGGAAAAATAGCCTACAAAAAAAGAATACAGGTTTTCCAACTATTTTTTGTTCATATTTATATTGAAAAAAGACAAATATATGAGAAAATGTTAGTGTGATTTTGAATGATCAGATTACAGTGTTTTTCAGCTGTTCTACAATAACCAAATAGTAATTATATAATATGGGGGGGGGAACATTCTTGAATCTTGTTGCCTCAAATATGTCTAGGATATTAGCTTTTCCTGCCTTTTTTTTTTTTTTTTTTTAACTGAGGAGAGGGGTGATCTTCCTCTCCTCAGCACTTCATGAGAAAAGACCATGGAGGCTTGTGTTTTCTTGGCTTCTCTTACAGTATTATTATTTTGCTGACTTCATCAGAGAGAATTATCCAGAGTCAAGCGTGGTGGAACAGCTGTCCCTGACCACCAGCAACTGCAAAACACCCACGGAATAAATTTAGACGTCCAGAAAGGAAGAAGAAATCAATCTTCCAGTTGATATGGGGTGGGGGAGGTGATGGTCACACATGGGCAGGGACATCACCAGGCAGCCCAAAGAGATCAAAGAAGAGTGTCCAAATGTCAGTCAGCACTTATTAATTTAGAACAAGTGGCCAAAGGACAAACCATCCCGGAATCCCTTCACCTCAAACTAACTGGGCGAAATTCCCTACAACAAGGAAGCTCCTGAGGGCAAACTATTGGAAGTCAGCCAGCAGATACTACTGAAACTGTCAAAATTATTTTTTAAACTCTCAACAAAGGCCCACAGCTTGGTGAAGAAATTAGAATCCATTAAAAATAAGTAAATAAGGGAGGTAGTACCCACAAAGAAGGGACTTCAGGAAATCTTAACCTGGCCTTGACCTCCTTGCTCAGAGGCTCTGCTCTTCCTTGGGGCATGGGATGCCTCTCTGGAATTTCTCAGGACTTTCGGCTGCAGAGGCCTGATTCTCCTGTCAACTCTCAGCAAACGAAGTTCAAGGTGAGCTTACACACTTACCGTGTGAATGTAGACAATACAGTTCAATAACCTGGATTTCCAAACAGCAATGTTTTCCCTTGTTTTTGAAGTCTACATGGTATGACTGGGTCAAAACTCTCTGCAAAGTGGCTTCAGCGATCACGTACCCAATGCTCACGTGTGCACTAACACCAGCAAGTGTCAAAATGACAAATGCCATAGTAAATGTCTATTTTGGACAAAGAACCCAGTCGAAAAGTTGGTGAGCGAATTCAGAGTTCTCTTCAGATAACTCAAGTTGAAGAATGGATAACCCGAGTGACTTTTGCCATTAATTATGATGGCATTCTCCAATCACCATGCTAAAACACACAATTCTGTTGCAACTCCTACATCTGGCTGATGACCACAGTCATCTGGGCACTTGAAAACAGCACTCACTCCAAGACCCCAACCTACATCATCTGAAACAGGATTTCCCAGAGATGGGGGCCCAGGCATTATTCCAGAAGCAGCCCAAGACTTCTTTGAGGAGCAATCAGGTGACTGGATCCTGAGGATACATGTTTAACAAATGCCCCAAAGAATCTTACCAGTGGTAGACGTGGATCCCCACTGGGAGAAACACTGATCTTAGAGACTAGGGAATAACTTGCTTGCCACTGGCAGATTCAGCTGCAGAAGCCTGAAGATTCATGGTTTTGTCTGGACTGCACATGGGGCCTGGAGCCTTCTTCCCAACACCCCATCCTCCCCTCCCTCTATAAAAAGCTCAACACCTCAACTGGTTCTCCTCCCCCCCCCTTTAGGCTACTGTAAAACTAATATAACCACATTACAGAGAAAATAAAGGGAATCACCCCCAATCAAAAAGGCTTACTATAATCACTATTAACACTCAAAAATACTAACTGACTGCCTTAATACATTAACTCTACAAAGTGGTGCACCTGTGATGCATAATGCACTTGGCTAGGGGCTAGAAATACACAGAGCGAGAGCAAAGTCTGTGGGAAAGGAGAATCGAAACAGTCTTTTCTAAAAAACAAAATTATAGTCATAGCATAAATATTTTTTTCTGATTTATAAAGTCAGATTGAAATAATAAAGTTTTCCATGTACCACATAGTCCTTATAACTATTATTTAAATGGTTACAAATTTATTTATTGTTGTATTGCAGACACTCAGTTGGGGGGCTATTTTATAAATAACCCATCTTTGTGTGCACAATTTCCCAAAGTGTTCATCTAGCATACTACATAGGAAATTTTATCTTGGAGAATATTTTCTTAGGAAAATTGTGGCATCAAAATTTTTTTTAGGGCTCTTGAGGCTTTCTATCAAAAAGGAGGTTTTCAACCCAAATTTCTAAATTTCACATAATAAAAGCTACAAGTATTTACCACCTAATCTTACTTCATCCAATGAATACAGTTGACCATTGAACAACATGGCTTTAAACTGCATGGGTTCACTTATATGCTGATTTACAGTATAGTACTGTAAATGTATTTTCTCTTGTGATTTTCTTAACATTTCCTCTTTTCTGGCTTACTTTATTGTAAGAATACAGTATATATAATACACAGAACATACAAAATATGCGTTAGTTGACTGTTCCGTATTAACGGTAAGGCGTCCGGTCAATAGTAGGCTATTAGTAGTTAAGTTTTGGGGGAATCAAAGTTATACGCAGATTTTTGGCGGTGCAGGGGGTCTGCTCCCCAACCCCCCATGTTGCTCAAGGTCAACTGAATTCATCTAGATAAAAGATTCATCCACATTAAGATAAATGGAATATACACATGGAAACCTAAAGTTCAGTTCTTTATATATTATTACATCTCACTTTATTGCATGAAAGGAATTGAATCAGTTGATTTAATGTTTTCAGCCCCCATTTCATATATCTTTAAAAGCTTTAAAAAAAAAAAAAAAAAAAAAAAAAAAAAAAAAAAGCTGTAATGAATCGCTTTTTGGAAATTCCGAAGAACAGTCTTCAAGAATGTTGATTAGATAGAGTGAATTTTGACAACTGATGGCTTCCTGCAAATCTAAGACGAAAATAATGATTTCTACGGTATTTAGAAAACTGTTTCTTCTTTTTCTAATCAAGAAGAAAAAAAAAAGCCTTTTGAACAAGGACCTCTTCCCTTTTTCCCCGTGCCCACCAGTTTTCCTTCCCTGACGTATATACCCAGGTTCTATCACGACATTCCTACCAATGCCCTATCACTCTACCCCCTCCCGTAAAGTGTGAAGCTCTTTCAGTTTGTCTTTGGGGTTGTGTGTGTGTGCATACGCACATCAGGCTAATTTATGCTGCAGAACCATAAAGCTCAAGAAGTAGAGAGAGTATCAGAGCTGGAAAAATCACAGTAGCTAGACGTGTCTGCCACAGACAAACCACATCAATTTGATTAGGGGAAAAAAATAATCTACATATAAATCTGACTTTCAGCAAACCTCAGGATACCTTTCTACATGCTTTAAGCAACACTAGGCTGCTGTGTCCCTTAGCTATTTTATTTGCTTTTGATAAAATGTTTTTAAGCACCTTTGTGCACTTCTAGAGGGAAGAATAAGCCAGTTTACCAAACTGAGCAGACAAGATTTTCCATCTTGTCTTGAAAAGCATGCCCTGCAAAAAAGAAAAACACACACACACATGTGTTTATAATTTGAAGTACAGATCAAGGCAGACCTGGAGGACTTAGGCCCTGGCCTGGTGGACGGCACATCTTCAAAGGGGAAAGTGTGTGTGTGTGTGTGTGTGTGTGTGTGTGTGTGTGTGTGTGTGTGATATTTTTAAAATTCCTATAGCATTAAAAATACTCTCTGGCTGCACTTTACCAAAAGTTTCTGAACCGGCTCGGGCTGGCAGTCTGGTGAAGTTGTTACACAGTCTTTATTTTTCCTGTTCTGTCTGGGAGGATACTGGCACCCCAGGTCGGGGCCTCATTCCAACAAAGAGGTCTGTTAATGTGTGACAGGAGCCCAGCACACCATGGTTTCTGATCACTAGGATTATCACCAAAAGGGCAAAACTGCATGTCACTTTCTCTGGGCAGTCACATTTTAAAATATGGGGATATTTTAAGTTGCAGCATGATTTCAGTATTTGTGTGCTGAGAAACGGGAAAACCTTGCCACTGTCACACTTGTAGAGGTGGAAATGTCCTTCACGTGGAACTTGAGTGTGTCTGCTCGTCATCAACTCCCTGTTAATGATCCGATGGAGAAAGAGCCAGGTCACGAGCACGTGCCTCTTCACCGTCTCATGACTGCTGTCGGGGGTCCACCGACTTATTTTTAAAAGAGCTCAAACGATACAAGTTATGGGCACCGTGGCTGGGTTTTCCTGGGGTAGGAGTAGGACAGCTTTCTAAGAGTACACACCACAGGCTCTGCCTCCCGAGTACACAGGGGCCAGAACAGGGAGGAAGAGTCAGGCTATCAGCTCACAAGAACACTTATAACAACATACTTCTTTGGGGGCTTTCTATCTGCCAAGTACCTAAGTACTCAAGACAATATTCAGGAGACAGGCATCACAGTGGCCAGGTATGTTTGCTGTCATCATCACCACTTCACAAAGAAGGAAAACGAGACTCAGAGAGGTTGCTCACAAACCGAACTAGTAAGTGTCTAACCCAAGAGAAACTTAGCTCTGACTCCAAGTTCTTCCCATCAACCACCAGACAAAAAGGTGCCCTGCTTCCACCCTACCCATCCCCTACCGTCCTAACACCCTAACTGATTTCTTTAGCAGGCACCCCTTTCCCCCAAGCCCACTGTCCTATATATTAGAATAGGGCCTGTGTGGAGTCCTTTTTTTCCCATTTGTTTCATTTGTTCCCCCTTCAAAAAAATTCAGTGGGTATTAATGGTGATTAATGAGACCAACAACCAACTTAAAAGATACAAGGTCCTACCCCAGTTTGTGTTACGAAAAAAAAAATCAGCTTTCACATGGACAGTCGTTTTCCCCCTTCACAGTTACATAAAAGTGAGGATTCTAAGCAAGTTGTCAGCCCCAAGCATTATGGCTTCCACACAGAAACCATCTCTCCTCTTAACTTCCCGAAGTTCTCCAAGGTCTTCCTTCCTTCTTCCATTCACTGGGCATCTCTGGGGGGCTGAGACACAAAGGTCACCAATCTGCTCAGACAGAATCAAGCAGGATAACCTGACAGAAAACTTCATTCGGCAAATACAAAAACAAAAATTTCAGTTAAAAACTAGGCCAAGCCAGAGCTGGTTATTTGAAATAAAATTTTTTAAAAAATTTATTTTTCATTTTTTCCTCCACAGAGTCTATTTCATTTTACTCAGGCATTTGAAAATTTAGTGAGTCTAGATACACAGCAGATCTGCCATCCTACAAATGGTTTTTCACTGGATACTGATGCAGCCTGACAAAAGTTTACTCCACTTTTACAAGTCACTCATTTCAGGACACCTTTAAGTGATAGGTCTCTTCTCTGCCAATTAAAATATGATTTGACTTGCAAGCTACATTTCAGGAATAGATGGACTGAAAAAATAAGGTATTCACTGATAAGCTTGGGGGGGGGGGCGCTGAAATATTTCCACCAGGGGGCGCTACACTCACTGAAAGTAATAAACAGTGTTCCTAATTTAAAGCACTTTGCGCTCTAACCTGCCCAAAATAAATCTTTTTTTTCTTGAGAGCTTTTATGATGAACAATGAAATTATCTTCAAATCTAACACTGAATAAAATATAAAATAAAACTTTTCTTTCCACAAAGAATAATGTTAAGAATAAAACAATTATAGCTTGTAAATGTGCCAGACACCTGATCTATGCACTTTACATATATAAACTCATATAATCTCTTCATACTATAATAATAACCTTCATTTTACACATAGGGCAACTAAGGCAAAATTAAGTAACTTAACAGGGTCATCAAGCTAGTAATGGGCAAAGCCAGCTTTCAAATTCTGACAGTCTGATTCCCAAATCCATGAACCTAACCTACAGTAAAACACAGAATCCCAAGAAAAGGAGATTTATTTCTGAATGTATTTAGCAATATCAGAGATTACATCACAGCTCTAGAAATATATACAATTAGCTTATTAAAGGTACTAATTTTATCATCTTATAATAATATTACACATATATATAATATTATTATTATTAATGTATTTTGACATTTTCACCTATACATAAATACCTCCTTGCAAAGGAGACATACTACTTAGTTCCCTTAGTGGTTAGCTATATTCTATTGAAAAGAACAAAATTCAGATTTAAGAAGTAAAAGGACCTGCTCTTTATAGTTTTAAAAATTGATAACAGAGTATAAACTACTGGTAGAGCTACAGCCTGAAATAACATATTCTCAATAAATCACTTATTATTAGGACCACACTGTGACTCTCTAAATTATCCCCAGTCCTTGGTGCTTACTTGGCATTCCCTGTTACATGTCTATCCTTGGGACACGTCTGTGATTCGCTGTAGGCTAGTAACACTTTTTTGTAATGGACAAATATTCAAATAGTGTTAGGAAAAAACCCGGAGTGTGTCTTAAGGAACTGACTGCTTCTATTTATTAGAAATCTGGAAAGTAAGGTATTTTAACTCAGCAATAGGTGAACACAGTTCTGACATTCAGACTCCAATTTCTTGAGATACACTTTACCAACAATTGTGCTTTTGCAGGGAGGGAGTGGCACCCGCGCACAGGCCGACTCACGTGTGCCTTCAACGTTAGCTTGCAAGCATTCGAGTTCCTTTTAATTTAATTAGTCCACTTTGTACTTGTTGCTCAACTTTGAAAAATGAAGGCAAGTACATAAAACAGCATAAACAAGGGTATTCATTCCAGTACTGTGTATACTAGCAACATACCAGTAACAACCTAACTATCCATCAGATGGGGGCTGCCAGCTCAATGCACTAATCATGGCATATCACTATGTTGAGACGATTAGGAAATCTTTTACAAGAATAAGGCAGCTCTGTGTGTACGGATACCAAAAGCAGAAGAGGCGAGGTGCAGAACAGTAGGTCCAGTATAACAGCACTCATGTGAAGAAACACATCCCCCTGACCGGAAGTACTAGAGGACTCCAGGAACGGGGATCCGAGAAAAACTTACTTTTTGAACAATGCTTCGAAAAACTGTGCATTTTTTTAACTGAGTCCAGGAAAGATGTTTTTTCCAATTATAATGGATTCTAAAATGAAAGTTAATACTTTAATAATCAGTCTTTAGAATTTTTAATGAAAATTAAATGGTTATAAGAAACCCTGAAACTCATCTAATGCTACCCAACTTGTGGTTTCTTTACTACGCTTGCAATTGCTTTCTATTTGATCTCTTATATATTTGGGACAAATGAGTCATGGGAAGTTTCAGTTTACCACTGCTGGTAGAAGCATTGGTACCATTTTCCTTGATCTGCCTATTAGATATGGGACACAACAGAAGTTATTCCAAGTCGTTTGCTTCTGGATATATTTTACATCTGCAAGCTTTAAAATGGTAGATCCAGACTTCCTGGAAGAATAGACAATAATATATTTACTTGAAGCTGACTCGGGTTTACTTGAGTTCATACTCACTTTGGCTAAGTCACAGAATGAGGGAAGGTGTCTGGGAATAATGCTTCCATTTTTATCCTGTTCATTCCTGAAAAATCCAACAGGAGATTCTTTTCACTCCACAATTAACTATTCTGTGTATAAAGCAGCATCTGGGTATCTGATCTTAAATGGAAATGTTATCTGAAAATGGGACCGTCTTTTATAAAACTTTAAAAGTACCCTTTATTCTTAGCCTTTGGAAGGGGGAGAATGGGGGGCATGACCACAATAGAAGCTGATTAGTTATGTCGCTGCAATGTATTAATTCACATCTGATCATCTCCAGTGGGCAGAATTTTAGTTCTTCTTTAGTAAAGGCAATTAGCAGAAAATAATCTTTTCTCAACTCTAAAATCACACTTACACATTCTAAATGAAGTAAGGATTATAAGCTGCATTGTCTGGGGGCAGGTATCTCAGGAAGATCAGGTAAAGGATCTGAATGCCTTCTAAACCACAGCAGCCTCAGTTCAAACTCCAAACTCTACTATCCACAAGCTGTCTGACCTTGAGAAAGCTTCCTCATCCGTAAAATGGGAATATACTATCACTTCCTGTAGGGTGGTTGCGAGCTGAAGGAGATAAGGCGTGAAAGCACCTAGCCTGGTGTCAATCACACATTACGCGAAGTAATAATAATAAAAGAAGGAAAGAAGGGGATCTGAGATTAGAACTGCACCTTTCGCAGTCTTCAGGAACCAAATTCACAGAACAGGGGTGTGTACTTGCCTCAGCCTGGATGAAGAGAGGGGGCCTAAATGATTTTTAAACACACTCCAACTGAGGCAACTGAAGGAGATGCTGGAACCATAGTGGGAACCTAGATAGCAGTATTGTGAACTGGTAGCAAAGACACCAAGAAAAAAGGCAAAGGTGGCCGAAGGGTAACGCACCCAAGAACTATCTGGGCGCACAAGTCGACACCAAGACAACCAGAGCTGCTTCTGGGCTCCAAAGCCTCTGGGTTAACCACCTGCTCATTCAGCTCCAAGTGGACACTCTGGGCTTACCGAGATTCGGCTGAGACACGGCCATGGACCTCTGGGGTGCTGGGGTGGACGTGGCCGCAGGGTGGAGGTTCATAGGGTTCAGCGGCTGATTCATCGCCTTCCTAGGGTCTTGCCATGTGGTGATTTTTTCTATGTGACTACAAGAAGGAAAACAATTATCTTTTTAATTGTCAGCATGATTATCATTATCACCATCACCCGTAACAGCCCTAGAGTTAAACGGCGCTGGCTCTTCTTCCCTTAGGATTTGCTTACAAATGGCTGACACACTGTGTGTGTTTTCATCCAAGGTCACGCTTGCCCACATACCCTCCATCCAAGGGCCCCAGCAGGGACTCTCTGAATACAAGCCCATGACTTCACTGTCCCAGCCGCCCCTAGATGCAAAAACCCTCTTAAAGGTTTTCTGTCGCACCAGTGTGTCTCCTCCCAGCCAAGGAGCCTTCTCTCCCCAGCTCCTCAGATGCTTCCCCTCCATTCAATCACTGGGATGCCATGGCGGGAACTCCTCTCCCAGAGCAGGACCGTGCTCTCCTGCCCCGCCAGCCCTCCCACACTCCCCTGCTCGTATTGACATAACGAGGACACATCTACTGGTCTCAGCCAAAGACAGCGCTCTGGAAACTAACCTCGTAAACATGATATGACTGAGCTCTTACTAAGAGCAAGGAAGGCACTGTGAGGTCCACACAGGGAATACATAAAACCCTCAAGAAGCTCATGTTCGACTCAGCAAGGTAACGACTGTGTAGCTGGAGTACAGGGTAGCGGGAATTACACGTAGGAAGACTGGAAGACAGTTATGGAGAAACCCAGATGCCAAGGCAGGAAGGTTTCTGAGTGCAAAGACATGATTAGACTTTTGGTCATACACGACTTCCAGTATTTGTTAATTGTGCCTTAATCTCAGAGAAACTGGCCCAACATAAGCTTCTGCCCAGAGTTTCCCCGTGTCCTTAAAAAGACGGACAGGACCTCCATCTTTGTCTTCCTCCTCCCAAACCACATCGTAAGTCATTCCTGGTGCTTTATGTACCGCATGCCGTGAACTCTTTCCTGAGATGTTACCACATTTTTCTTTTAAAGATGAGCATATTCATTTGGTACCAGAACTTATCAGAGTTCTTCATATATTTATCCAAGACAACAAACTCTGACAGCAGAAACAACGTCAGCCTTCCATTCTAAGCCTTGCAACTAGGTTGGCCTCCTCCAAAGTACTTGTGACTGTCAACCCCCACACACTACTGACCCTTTAGATCCACATGAAAGGACTGTGATTGTCCTTTCAGTTAATACACCTTAATTTTGAATAACAATGGCTCCCTTTGAATCTTTAGGATAGCAAACCACTATTACTATTGTTCAATTTAATCCTAAATCAGTGACATCCTCTTCACTAGAGTTGTATTTGTCTTTTCTTTTGCATCTGTTTCCACGCATTTGAATGCTGCCACTGTTAACCGCTTCTTCAGATTTCTTTATCCTAGACAGCAAGTTATTGCACGGGGAACTCATCCACTGCCTTGAGTGAAAACTTGGATGTTTTCCCAAGAAGGCCTTTAAGTGAGTGTGATTAAAAAAAAAAAAAAAAAAAAAGTCAGGCTTGGTAAAAGAAGCGTAATTAAGTTTAACTGTTGAGTTTCCATGCTGTAAGAACCATCGGCAGTCTTCAAAACAATCAAAAATGAACGGGGAAGAATAAAAATGTTAAAACCAAGGCTGTCCTGTTAAGAAAAACACAAATAGAGGGGAAAGACCAAACTAAAGAGATGACAACCACTCTCTCAAACACAAAAAGATGAAAACGAAAGAAACAATGGTCTTAGTTACACCTTCAGTTGAACAATTATAATTCTGTTGAAAGCTCTCATAAAATCCTTTTGTCAACTTCTGGTCAAGTGGAAACTCATCACCAGCCTCAGGGGGTTTGTCCTCAAAGTCCTTCAGAGTCAGGAACCAATTGATGAGGATGACAGAGTTAAGTAAACTCCCTTTAGCAAAGTAATTAGAGCTAAGAAACCCTCTGACTAACCATTCCTTCAGGACCCACACTATTATAACATGTTTTCCGAGGCAGGTCTGTCCTACATACTTTCCACAATGGTCCTGGAAGGAAAGGAATCCTTTTCTCTTCCATGAGCCTTTCTTAGACCCTCTGATACCATGGATCTCGATGCTTCGCCAGCAGCAGCAAGAGTGCAGCCGCGGGAGGGAGAGTGACGCACGTCTGCTGTGGTCAGGCAGCTCCCGGTCAGTGGCAGGAATGACACAGGAGCCAGAACGATGCATTCCCAAACGGTGGTCCCCACTCTCCTCTCCCATTCTGAACCAGTGGGCTGTGGCCCCCGAATCTGGGGAGAGCAGAAAGGCCCACACCCCAAGTGGTGAATGAGCCCAGCTTGCCTAAGGACGTCACCACAGCTGGCCAGCCTCCATCCCCTGGAACAGAGTGCTGGGGCATTCCCGGAGGACCCTCTGGCCCCATCCCAGAGAGGTCTGACCCCGAGGAGGTACAGCGCTGCCGTGGCTTCCAAGTCCTAGAACTCCCCCAGGATCGTGGGAGCCTCCTCGGCCCACCCTTCAAACCCCATGCCCAGCCAACACTCTGAAAGGAGTTTTGTTCCCAGCAGATTTGTTAATTAAAAGTGTCACTCATGGTATTCCCCAAAGACTAGAGTACAAGAGGGAGTCTTAAGTGAGCAGTTCTCATTGCTCAGAAACAACTCTGAGAAGAAAGCCACTGGAATTCCCAGCCTCTGCACACCCACCAGTCGACCCGACACGAGCTTTGCTCTAACGCTCGGCTCTTATGATGTCCAGGGTGGCTCCCAGTCTGAATGCTAAAAGCAAGGGCATCGCTCACAAGCACTTGATACATCGCTGATGATTTGATTTGAAAGCTACGTTCTGCTATTGTTCAAATCATTTCACTCCCGTCGCCCCGTTCCCGAAGGCAGCCTAAGCCACTGGCTCTTTCACGCTGCTGTCTCATCTCCGCTCCCTCTGAGTTACTGACTCATTTCCTTTCTCGGATTTCTCAGTGTAACCTTACTGTCTGCCAGGACCCGCAGTTGAGCTGGATGAATCCCCACTGCCCTGCTACTCCCACCTCTTTCCCGATCTCCCTCCCTTGCTGCTGAGCCTTCCTGCAACCCAATGTGTCTGCTGTTTTTAAAAGTCTCCTTTCTCCTCAAAATTTATATATATGTATTTTTTTCAATCTGCCTGTGTATGTGTGTTCAATGAATACATAGGCCGTACCGTTCTCGTATTTGAAAATGGAACAAAAAAGAAAAAAAGATATAAAACTACTGACAGTGATACATGAAAATAATAGGCCCACTGGTGCTTTTTTTTTTTTTCCTTATCAAAACTCTCTTGTACTTCCCAGGTTTTTAACAGTGACTGTGTGTTGTTTTCATAAGCAGTAAAAACAAAAATACTCATGAAGGTACAACATGACGAAAAGGAAAACGCGTGGTCACGCAGGTCATAGGGTACTGAAATGTGATTGAAGATAAGCTGTAGATTTGGCTTGTCATCGTCGTGGGGCAAAGAAAGAATTAGGGAAATGGAATCAATCACCTGGCCCCATGTTGTTTATCAGGAAAAAGAATACCAGTTCCTTAGGAAAAGGAAAACTTTTCCTCACACCAAAAGGTCTTTTTCCTGGGCTAAACAAACAAAAACCTGCAAGGGTTTTTACAGGGGGACCCCAGGGGGTGTGTGCGGCAAAGGGTGCCTATAACAAAGGTAACGGGAGTGGTCTTCTTTCTTTGGGGGCCCCTCTGACCACCATTTCCCAGACTGCCTCAGTGCACAGTCACAAAAAGAACCAACCAGCTCCTCGCCTCCAACCCCATCAGGAGTCTCTGCTCAGAGAAGAGTCTGAAAAGAGCTTCAGCTATTTAGGAACCGCACTTTTCGCTCAGGGGCAAGAAAGGTCGACACTTCACTGGGAAGATGTTTGGCTGAAAACTGTCGTGTGAAATAATTTTTCCTTCTTGAATTAATACGTTCTTCAACAGAGATGTGGATTTAGAAAGCCATTTTATTTACTACGGAAATTCTGTATTTGAGGTTGAAATGTCACTGAAATGGGCGGAAGAGGAGGCAGCCTCTCCACCCTCCTGGTCTCCCTCCCCTCTAGGCCTGGTCCCTCCCATCAGCCTCCAGGGGATCATTAACTTAGCTCCTATTTCCTCCTCTCCAGCCTCCTGCATGACCTTTCACCTTGAGGAGCGCAAGAGCCTCCAGGCTTCCCCTCCTCCAGTCTTTCTGGTTTTCCTAACTTCATCCCTTCCCCACCCTCTCTGACAATCTGCTCTCCATCCCTTCTCTAGACTCATCTTCCAAGGACAGCTGGGACCCAAGTCACCCCTGGGTCCTTGGTTTGCCCATGAAATAAAAGTACTACTCACACTGACATCTTCCAGACACACAACCTACTGCTGTGACACTGTGTGTTCTGGAAAGTTCAAAGTCTTGTGTCACACATACCTGAGGGGGTTGTTTTTGTTTTTTTTTTTTTTAAGATTTTACTTATTTATTTGACAGAGAGAGAGCAAGCAACCATGAGCAGGCGGAGTGGCAGAGGGAGAGGGAGAAGCAGGCTCCCCACTGAGCACGGAGCCTGACGTGGGGCTCAATCCCAGGACCCTGGGATCATGACCTGAGCTGAAGGCAGGCGCTTAACTGACTGAGCCACCCAGGCGCCCACACATAACTGAGTTTTAATGTTACCTCTGATCCTATGTGACCTTGTTGGACAAGGCACTTCACCCATCCTGGTCTCAGCACCCAGATCCACGAGACAGGAACAAAAGAAGCTAACAAACGCATGGGTTCCTTGTGGCAAGGCTAAAATAGGTCTGTTCAGGGAAACTAATGACAGCCAAAGTCACCTGCAGATTTCATGACTAGTTCCCGGGGCTTCCCAAACTCACCTCTCCAGCAGTGAAGGTATGGACGGCGGCTCCCGCCGCAAGCCCAAGGCTGACAATGTGGGTTCAAGTTAATTCAACAGCATGAACTGTAAGCACCTATTGTGCACAATGCACTAGGTAGGTGTAAAAATAAAAAGCATTTTGTAAATATAAAACCCTGACTAACAGCAGAACCATTAAAGGCAAAGATAAAATCTTATCCGTAAAAATAGAACCCACCGGCTTCTTACAGCCCAGGAAAAGGCCTGGTGTTTTTGGATGAATTTATCCTCCAGCCCATGACCTATTACACTAACTTTATGGAAGGAAGCCACACAACAAAGACTTTCTGAAATAGAGAAGGTCTATGTAATACATTTTGTATTGCTGGAAGCATACAAAGATATAAAAATAGAAATGATTCTGAGTGCCTGATTTTGAAAGAATTTAGAGTTCTTAACAACATAAGCTGCTTGCCTATTTCTATGGGCAAAGATTTCATCTTTCGCTATAAGTGGTTTGCCTTTTTACTCCCCGTCCTCTCCACCCTCACGGCTTTAATATACTCGAGTTTCACATTAGTGTCAGACATTACTCAGGGCTCCCTGCCACCAACAGAGCTGTTAGGACGGGACTTAGAAGTAGCCTCCAACCTGCCTCTTCTTTTCCACCACAAACTAGCTAGGCTGATACAGAGAACCACACCAATGAGAGAAGAATTTAAAGGCAGCCTGGGGTTATAAAACCAAGGCTGCCTGATTCGAAACTCAATTCACATTCAATGCCACTTGGCTCCAGTCCCGTGACAATCCCAGGCTTTCTTCAAGTTCTCCCTTCACTCTCTCTTTTTTTTTTGGGGGGGGGTGCTAGTATTTCTCTTCCAGTGGAACATAAGCTCTTTCGATGACAGAAATGACCCTATGGGGCACAGCGAAGTGCTCTGTACATAGTAAACATCTGGAAAACAATACCCTTGCAACCCCCATAATATTCACAAACCCAATTTAGGGCATAAGTAAACTGTCTTATTTTTTAAAATCAGACACTAAATTTTTTTTTTTAATTTACCAGACCAATTCACCACTCTCTGAATGTGATCACAAATGTACATACACTGAAGATTATTTGCTTTAAAAGTACTAAAGGAACTTTGCAACTTGCTTGTTGTGAACCAGCTCAATTAAAACCATCAGTGTTAAAAATGGAAATTGAAACAGATTTGCGTGAGGTCGATAATTTCCCAGGGAGGGCTTGCCAAGTAAGTTTGACCCATTGTCAGCAGACAACAAATGCTATGCCAATATTTAATCCAGTACCAGATGTCAAGGAGACTTGTCCGAGAAAGTTCTGAAATGTTCCCCAGTTAGAATTAAAACACAAATTGGCAAAAAACTGGTTTACTTTTCTGTTGTATTTCGGGAATCAATGCTGCCTGTGTTTCGATTACATTAAACATGCTGGCCGTGTGTTCCTATTTAAATTTCAAGACCTAGGAAATGACACATCGTATCTTACTCATATCTTGCATTTCTTTGAGTGGCGCCTTTTGTTTTGTTTTGTTTTTTGCCAGTGGTACTT
>NW_024424453.1:14785890-14855411 GCF_017311325.1 Ursus maritimus | reverse complement strand
CACCAGAGGTGGGTCTTAACCACAAGAACAAAGACAGCTGGCGTGCACACTTATTAATTCTCCCAGGCCCAGATGTACACTCTCTCCAGTTACTTCCTCTGCTGTCACCTAAAACCAGAACGTAGCGGAAACTGATCACATATGAGCCCCTGAGCCCCACTGCGGGGGGAGCCCCACAGCAAAGGGAGCTACCACCGTTGTGACAGCTCACGGCCCACTCCTAAACTGGCAATCCAACCTGATTAGTAGCCATCCAGTAAGTTGCTCCCCTCTGCTTAACCCTATCAGTCCAGCTGGATAATGGGGAGCAGGCTTCTGACCTACAATACATTGACAATCGGAAAGAAAGTGCTGGCATTTCACCTGGCTGAACAGATGTTTTATTTTATTTCCAAAGCCATTAAACTCCTTCCCAGGTTTTCATCCCTCCTATTGTCACCCTCATTGATGATCCTTCGCCACACAAAGCAGCTTTCCTAACACTAACGGGTTACAATTCTTCTTCTGTTCTGCCCAAATCCTGAACAGTACCATCTCTTGCTAGTCCAACGCATTAGAATAAAAGATACAAAGAGGTAGAAGTCAGGCTGCAAAGGTACATCGCTGACACGTCCATTAGCGAAGCATTCATATCATTCACAGATTAAATCCCAAAGCCATAATAAGGGTCTCATGCCATACAATAACAGTGACTGTTCACATAATGAAGTGTGCCTCACGAGAAAGCTCATCCTTCTCTGAAACCACAAGGAATTTATGGTTGAAAGGTTCTGGTCAGATTTTCACTTAGGCAGCTCGTCAAACAGAGCCGCAGTCTATGACACAAGCGTAACAACTCATATATAAATAGGGGATTTTTTAGGGTCCTCTAATAAAAGATGATACAAGACCAGAAGCATTATTTTGGTGCATGTTTCCGGTCTCTACCATCCACTTGCCAATTCAAAAACATTTCAGAGTCCTCTGGAATTCTCAATCAATGGCAGGGATTGTATTTTTAACTACCAGGCTCTAATCCTTGACTTCCATCACAGCCGTGCCAAGAAGCCTCCCCTTGTTTAAATTAGCAGCAGTAGTGGCCACAGCAGCGTAGAAGGTCCACTAGCACTTCCGCTGCGGCCAGCTGTGGCCATCTATCTACTTGAATCCTTTTCCCTGAGCACTACTGCCTTTTCTGCAGACTCATTCCCAAACCCGCTCCCTTCAGGGCAGAAGCGGAGTCAAGGAGAGCTGCCGTCAGCCCCGAAGTGCAGTGTGAGCCCCCTTGAGACTGCCAATATCCATAGTTCCTATAGGGGCTTACGTTCCTACAGAGCACTGTTGCTGGGGTGGGGAGGAAGGGGACACGATGAATGTGCCACTCCTGGAGAAAACCACTTTGGGAAGCCAGTGACTCACCAACACAGCCCCAAGGTATGACTCAGCCACCTCACCTCAGAGGATGAGCTCTGGTGTCAGAGGCACCCCGACATCACCCAACACAGGCAAACCCGCCTTCACCTCTGCAAACGGAACCAACCTCTTACTTAACCTTATTTTTCCTATTCCCTACAAGAGCAAAAAAAAGAGGAGGACTGGGTTTTTGTTTGCTTGTTTGCCATAGGCCAAGAGCCCTATTAAAGAACTTTGGCTGTTCTGCAATTTTATTATCAACACTTAGCATTTTTCCTCTTCTCATGTCAGGATCAATACTGCTATTAAAAGATTTATAAACCACGCTAAATTTCTCCTGTGGGAATCAAACAACAATGTAAGAGTTTATTTCACTATGTTTTATTATTTCCAGCTATTGAGTGTATTTTCCCACTTTCCCCTTTTTCACAAACAAAAACATGGGGTGGGAATGAGAAGCAGAGAAAAGATGAGGTTCTTTATGAATGGTGAATTCTAGAATTATCAATAGGCAGTGAAATGCGTTTATCCATTTATTCATTCGACAAGCATTTACAACAGGGCTGTATCTTCCACGGGGATTCAGTTCCCAGAATCAGTTTTGGAAAATGTGGGGTGTGGTGCAAGAACAACTGAAAATCCTTTAAATGGCCCATAATGTGCAGTCTACTAGGCTGTGTGTACGTTATACTGTCTTTCACTAAGTCCAAGGCAGCCACTTCCCTCCAGGGTTAAGACATGATGCTGTTTGCACAGCCAAGCTCCAGATGAAGTGATGCTGTCCCCGAACACTTATGTTGGGATTGCTAAGCGTGTAGTGTCGACTTCATGCCACTTGAACAGGCATACAGTCCTAAGTGCCCTGTCGTCTTCCGCTCCAACATGGACCTACCAGCAGACAATCTAGTGTGGGCCCTAGGAGCTGGCAGTCAAATTGGTGGGGAGGCAGTGGCCAAGAAATAATGAATGGTGTGGCGGTAACAGAGCACAAACCCTATTTTTATTGTTATTATAAATGGTCCAGAGCCTGACATTCTGTCTTGATAGCTATGCGTTCCATTCGCTTCCCGTATCAGCTGCATCTGACATCTGGGAAGCAGCTTTAATCTCACAATCATTTTTTAAAAGAGCTTTGTTTTTAAGCCACCGAGTTACTTTAAATACTAAAATACTTTGAAAATTGTTTTTCCAGGCTCTCCGTGCCCAGCACATGTTTCAACGTGTTGTTTTTCCAGTTGCTGTTCCAGTGTGTCTTACTTGACACACCGCTTGCCTGCGCCGAAGCCACTCGGGACAGAAAACAGGTCCACTGAACTGTAAATGCCCTCCTTTCTCTCCTTTCCAATGGGGCCAACTGAATTAAATGTCACTTGCCCAAAAGAAGAGGGCAAAGCCTCCTCAAAACCGAAAATTCTTTTGGATTCATCTACCTTTGCTTCTATTCAGGCGAAGAGATTCGATTCCTTTTTGCTGGTTTTGTTTTTCTGAGTTCTGAGAAGGGGATGAGCCACACGGGGCTCCGGTCATCAGAGCCGCCGGGCGCACATGCTTGAGAGACATGACCCAGCTGGCACCGGAAGAGAGACGGGCATGGACCCCAACCCCCATCTGAAGAAAGACTGCAGTGCTTTTCAGAGCCAGCGGCCCATTTCGCAAGAAATGATTTGGAGGATGGAAGACAAAAACTGAGGCATTCAAAGAGATTAAGGTTTTTTTTTTTTTTAAGATTTTGATCATTTATTTATTTGACAGATACAGCCAGCGAGACAGGGAACCCAAGCAGGGGGAGTGGGAGAGGAAGAAGCAGGCTCCCAGCGGAGGGGTCTGACGTGGGGCTCGATCCCAGAACGCCAGGATCACGCCCTGAGCCGAAGGCAGACGCTTAACGACTGCGCCACCCAGGCGCCCCAAAAGAGAGATTAAGTTAAGCTTCAGAGGCAGGGAGGGGAGAGGACCGCTGGAGACCTAGAAAAATCACCGGGCAGCACTACTTAGGTTTCGTGTTTTAAACCCAGCCCACAGGGGCGCCTGGGTGGCTCAGTCGGTGAAGCGTCTGCCTTAGGCTCAAGTCATGATCCCGGGGTCCTGGGATCAAGCCCTGCATCCAGCTCCCTGCTCCGTGTGGAGTCTGCTTCTCCCTCGCCCTCTGCCTGCCATTCTGCCTACTTGTGCGCGCTCTCTCTGTCAAATAAATAAAAAATTAAAAAATCTATTTAAAAAATTAAATTAAAAAAAATAAACCCAGCCCACATATCTTTTCACATGTATTTCTTGGCATCTTTGGTTGAAAGTACCACCCAAATGAGGCAGAGTGTTCCACAGTATTCTTGAACTTTGCCTCTGCTATTATTATTAACCAGCTAAGAGAACACTGTAACTTCACCTAGCTCCAGGCCTCAGTGTCCTCCACTGTAAAATGGGCATAATAACATCCATTTCATGAGGCTGTTTTGAGTATTTAATCAAATAACAAACGTAAAGCACCTCCACAGTGCCAGACATAGATCGCACTCTAAATATTTTTTTTTATGATTTATTTATTTATTTGAAAGAGCACACGTGCGCGCGGAGGGGCAGAACACGGAGCAGAGCTTGATCCCACGACCCACGAGATCATGACCAGGGCCGAAACCAAGAGTCAGTCGCTCAACCAACCGAGCCACCCAGATGCCCCATGACACTATCCATATTAACTCCCCCTTCATCCATTATGAAAATCTATCCCAACGGTTTAGAGGGATTGGAGGAATTCATGTGCACAAAAATCAGCAAACACACTACGGTACAATGAACGCAAGAAAACGGGGGTAAATAGCAGTGAACATTAATTCACTCTAGAAACTATAGATATGCTTGATTTCACATAGAGTGGCAAAGTAATGACTGATTTAGAGAAAAAATATTCTCAAAAGACAAAAGAACTAGTTAACCACCAGCCCTCGGGTGGTTCCTCCACCTTTGTTTTGGTTTGGTTTTTCTTTGTTTTGCATTGTAATAATACCAACTCTCAGATCCAGTGTAAGAAAAAGCCAGAGCTCATAGTCCTGCAGTGTCTGTCAGGGAGGCACTTTGGAGGTGATGGGCACCCCGGGTCAGCACACTAAGACTTTCTGCCCACGTCTGAAGTAGAAAGGGATTTTAGCTGGAAGCGAAAAGCAAGATAAGACTGAACACCAGAAAACTAGTATCTGATGGCTCTCCATTTTTCCTAACAGAAATGCTCAGGAAATTTTAGGCCAATTTAGCTTTGTAACTGTTTACAAGGTAACAATCGTTCGCCCCCAAAGTTTACCCCAAAATGTAGGTACAGGTCAGTTATAGAAAAGCAAGAAGACGTGAAGCTTCCGTGACTCCACAAATGGAAAAAACAAATTTAGCCTAAAAAGTACTATAGTTTTATCAAAACATGTTTATGCAAACTCCAAAGAGTTAACGTGTTACCCCCAGGTGGAGGTTTAATAAAAAATATACTATTGCTTTCATCTTTACCTAACGAAGAACAGAAACATGTATCTGTTTCAGTTTTTTATGACTTCTTTCCCCAACCAAACCCCATTGTTCTTCACTAAAGTAGCTGTCATTACTTTTCATATAAAATGAACATCAGGGGCACCTGGGTGGTTAGGTCAGTTGAGCGGCTGCCTTCGGCTCAGGTCATGATCCCAGGGTCCTGGAATCGAACCCCGAATCAGGCTCTCTGCTCAGCGGGGAGTCTGCCTCTCCCGCTGCCTCTGACCCCTGCTTGTGCTCTCTCTCTCAAATAAATAAAATCTTGAAAAAAAAATAAATAAATAAAATAAAATAAACATCTATTTATGTGTAGGTAATTTTTAATTGGGTATGATTTTAAACTTACAGGAAACATGCAAGAATACGCAAGGTACTTCCACCTACTGATTCACAGGCTCTCATTTTTTTTTTCCAAAGTTAGTTCTGACGGAAAAGTAGCACTAGAATAATCATCTGTTTTCATATGATCCCATAGTAACAGTAATACTTTGGCAGGTTGTTTTTCAAGCTCTGAAAAAGAAGCGAATCTTACTCTGTAACATATGCAAGATAAGAAAAAAGATGGAAAAAAAGCTAAGATAACCAGTCTGAATAACCATGTCAAAAAACAAAGTGACACTAGGTTTGATAACATCTAAACAAAAGCAGTAGCAATTTGGCAATAATGGCGACCCTTAATATCCTCTCACTGAAGGAGAGAACAGACCCCACCCAAGAGGAGAAAACCACAGGCAGATGAGTCCTTTATTTTCTGGGCTGCTGATGGCCACCCCACAGCATAACTGAAATCAAACATTTATGCTTAAACATTGACTTGGGCAGCACAGCTTTTTTCACTATGCTTTTTACTTAAATTGACCAGAAGATTATTCAAACAGGGAGAAAGCCACCTTAGTTCGGTTAGTTTATTACTTCAACCTACAAGTAAGTTATTCTTAGAAGTTGAGGAAATATGTGTGAAAAACATTTAAGTTCTCAGGCCAATGTCCTTCCAATATTTGGAATAAATGTTCTACTTAAACAGATACACATTTTGAAGAAAAAACTGTAAATATACAGATTTATATTTTGAAGAAAAAAGTGTAAATATAATCAAAAATCTACATATCACCCTCTGCAGAATATGTGATTAAAACAAAAGAAAAAAAAAACACAGCTTCAGGAAAATACCTTTTCTTTCTTTTTTTTTTTTTGTTAAGATTTTATTTATTTTAGAGAGAAAGAGACAGCACAAGTGGGAGGGGCAGAGAGAGAGAGAGAGAGAGAGAGAGAGAGAAGCTCAGGCAGACTCCATGCTCAGCATGAAGCCTGATGCAGGGCTCGATCCCAGGACCCCAAGATTATGACCTGAGCCAAAACCAAGAGCTGGATGCTTAAATGACTGTGCCACGCAGGAGCCCCAGGAAAATACCTTTCAAAATGCCCATAAAATTCCCACAGAAGAACCACAGCCTTACTAAAGGTCACCCTTGCACATTACTACACTTAAATTGGTACCATCTTTCTGGAGGGCAGCTGGTCACCATGTGACAAGATCCTTGAAAAAGCTTTGATCAGGCAACTCCACTTCCACAAAATTTATACCACGGAACAATCTGATAGATAACGGCAGAGATGGCTGCCTGCTTCTGAATATCTGCTTTTCCCTTCTTCTAGGTGCTAGGTATGGCCGTGAGACTGACTTCTAGACAATAAACAGAACTGCTATGTGAGATTCTGGGGAAGTTCTTTAAATTGAAGAGATACAGACTTTTCTGCTTCCTACCTTGTTCTTTCCTCCAGCTTGGAATGTGAACATGATGGCCAGAGCTATAGCAGCCCTCTTGAATCATGAGGCATGAAAGTCATGCAGTGAGGGCAAAAAAGCAGAAAAAAGGTAAAATGCATGTGGAGCCAACAAACCAGCACTTGACTGCCTTACTTCAGATTCCTTTAATGTTAGAGATAAATAAGCAATCTCCTTTCATATCCCTGTTAATCCCAAACATAACTCCAAATCAATACAAAAAGTATGCAAAATGTATGAGCAGATATGTCCATTGCAGTTTTGTTTGTATCTTAAATGTAGTAAGCAGTTAAATAAATGATGGTTCAGTCAGATAACAGAACACTGAACAGACATTATAAATGACACAGATCTGTATTTGTTTAAATGGAAAGATGTTCACAATATATTGCTATGTGAACGTATTCCGTTTTGGTTAATATATACACGTATGAATGAGGGGAGAAAGTAGGCTTTATTCAAATCTTTAGATTTCTTTGTATTTTCTACATTTTAGACAATAAGTATCATTTTTTTCAATCAGAAAAAGGAAATGAGAAAATCTATCCTCCCCCCAAATGAACTCACCTCCTGCTTAAAGAATAATGTGGCATTCCACATTTGAACCGACACCTGCTAATTAAAGCCTCTGAGAATAATTCCACAGCTAAGAATGCAGGGTTGAAAATCTTGTCAGTGCCATAACTGTGAGTTGGAAAAGGCGCCACCATAATACTCCCGTGAGTGTTTAGCCTAAAGGAGCTCTGAACCACAGAGGGGCACAAGAGAGGGGGGAAGGCAGTAGAAGGAAGGGATAAAGAGGATCAACGAACATTCTATAATTAAGCAATATTTTAGGGCTGCCTCTGGCAGGTGTTTGAGCAAGGGGGAGAAGCTGAACGAGGTGACAACAGACAGGAGCGGCTCTCTCCTTGGGCAGATCAAGCAGGGCCTATCATCCCGTGCACCGTCTACACTTCACAGGACAATCTGAGGCATCTTATATCCAGCACCTGTCTGCTTTGGAGACTCCCTGCTGCAGTGCTGTTATTGCTGTCATCTATCTAACCCAGAGGGGAGAGGCATTTGTTGTACCTAGAAAGATTAGGATGAAACCATCTTTGATTGTTCTTATGAAAGAGAATGCATAACTCACGTAACTGTGTCTGTTTTCTTGTCACTCCTGAATTTTTCCTTTTTTTTTTAAAGGGAGAAACCTACCCTTGCAGCTGTATTTTTCATTTTTAAGCCCCATGTTGATTATATATTCACTCCAAATAAAGGTTTAAATTTAGTTTAATGACCAACCACAAGCCTCCTTCTCATCCCATTGCAAGGCACTTCCTGCCTTCAAACCCTTTACGCAACTGCCATTGACTTGGAGAGGAACTCCGCAAGGAATGAACAGGATACACATCACAATATTGTCAGAGGAAATGGAATTTTCTCTACAGGATGCATTTAGATTCTTCCTTTCCACAAGGCTTCTTAAAATGCCATTGAAATTGATGGAGACTTTAAATATGCCTTCACCTTCCCAGTAGTTCCCCCTGTGGAATGAGTGTAGAAGGTCTGACAGACAACACAGCAGAGAATTCAAAAACTCCTCACGGAATAAATGACTAAAAAAAGAAAGGAATGAATGCATATATTTAATGGGCTGCCTTTAGCGAAGCATTTTACTTCTCAGTGTCTGTATCAAATGAATCTTATGCATATCTGATGTATCTTTATCTACAAAATATTAAAAAGGCTCATCCCGGAAGATTTGTTCTTTACTTGCCCCCAGAAGGACATGAATGCTAGAGAATGTTACAACATCTTCTAGAACAGATGAAAACTATTAGTTCATCCCTATTCCATTCAGCAAACTGACTGAGCCTCTGTCAGGTGCCACCCACCATGGGCCCTGAAAGTACACCGCCTCCGGCATAGAAGAGACACTCAATGAATGTGTGTGGAATGAATGAATGAATTGGTATTAATATTCATTAATACTGATAGTCATGACAGTAATTCATATTAGCCATACATCATAATATTCACAATATGACAGCCATAATAATGTCTGATGGTAATACAGTTATTACCATTTATATAGCATTTACTAGTTTCAAAAATTATCTTATTTTGATCTTCACATAACAGATTTATTAATCTCCATTTTTAAGATCCAGAAACTGAGTTGAGAGAAGTTAAATGACTTAGCAGATTCCTTGAGGTTCTATGAGGCACACTAGAGAGTCCAATCTTGTTCTCATAGTTGGGTCTGGGGCTTTTTCCACAACATGCCTTGTGAACCAAAAAGGCTGACGTGAGTAAGTCAGATTATTAGGAAGGAAGGAAAAGAGAGTAAGGACAGTCACTGCTGCTGTGAGCCTGACTCTGTCCTGGAACGACATCTCCTGCAGACTCAGTCCTTTGGAGGAAAGGGCCCCACAAGACAGATTCATCCCCCTCTTGCTTCAGGAACACACCACCATCCTCCTCACCCCTCCTGAAGCCCTTGAGTCACATACTGTCATGTGCAAACTTGCCTGCCAAGTTGACCTTTTAACTGCCTGGTTTTAATCAGGCCCATCCTGTCAAGGAAAGGGATTCTCATGACAGTAAAACAAATTAGCTCCATTTTATCCTGTAGTTGATGCTAGGGTGAAAGGAGAGGAAGAAATATAAATACTACTTTAGAAACATAAACCAGGGGCACCTGGGTGGCTCAGTCAGTCAAACGCCTGCCTTTGGCTCAGGTCATGATGCCGGAGTCCCAGGATGGAGCCCTGAGTAGGGCGCCCTGCTCAGCGGGGAGTCAGTTTCTCCCTCTCTGCCCCTCCCCCCGCTCATGTTGTCTCGCTCACTCTCTCTCTCAAGTAAGTAAATAAAATCTGAAAAAAAAAAAACAAAACTAAAAACATAAACCAAATATAAAGCAGAAGCCAAACTCTCTGCTATGACTTAAAAGGAAGAGGTAAAAGGACCCTGAAGACAGATTTGGAGCCGCAAATGAATGCATCTGCCATGAGCATTGCTGGGAAGCTGAGCCAGACCTTGCGGGGGGGGGGGAGCCAGGGGGCATGACTTTAAAGGCCCTGCCTCCTGGAAAGTCTGTTCCTTCAAAAAGCAGTCTCTGACAACAGCTTCAATCTGACTTGTCCTTAGTTTTTATTAACATTGATTACTAGGAAAATTATTCGAAGAGGGTTGATGTTCCATGAAATAATGTGTTCATTCTATAATATGTCTCTATAATTGACTACACAGTCTTTATAGTTGATTATGACTATAATTCAACACATACAGTAATCTTAGCAGAATTTCTCAGACTAAAGCTCACTTGCCTGGCTTATCTTAGCCTCCTTTTGTAGGAACATGTTGATAAAAAAAAAATGTTCAAAGGAACATTTTGGAGCAAATGAAGAAAATATAGTTCATTTAGATAGTCACAAAAAGTCAAGTTTCTATCATTTTCTTGATTACGTTTCAATGTGCTAAAAGGCCTCTATCCTTTGACATTATATGATAACTAACATTTGTACATTTTCCTGCACTTTTGTGTTCATGTCATATTTACTATGTGTCTGACTATGCAAACATGAACCTTTTCTCAGAAAATCATTTTAAATGAATGTACATCCTAACCCCAAACAAAATGTTTCTTCTCATATAAATCCCAATAATACAACAATTACTTTGACTAAGATGAAAGTGTGTGCTAGGTTGGGAGCATGGCAGGGGGTGGTGGATAATAAGTCTCCATGAGGTAATTAGGGGGAAAGACACTTGAATCTGCCAATCTCATCACTGCATGGAAGGACCTCATCTGGCATTTCAACCTCAAATCCACTTCCCAGGCAACAAAGGCTTTCGGGCTCAGTCACACTGTCTGTGAGGAGATAGGGCAGGGTAGCCTCAAGTGCCTCAGATATGGGCAGGGTAGCCTCAAGTGTGTTCCACAGGATTTTAGTCCCAGAAGATCACCATCCCTCACACCCTCACCCAAGAGTTATTACCAATAAGTCTGGGAAACACTCAATATTCTGTTTCCCTCCTAAAATTCACATTATGTGCATCGTTATAAAAGGCCCTGGATTTGAATAAGCTTAACCCAACATTCATTTATTTTAGGTGTAATCTTTTTTTAAAATTTTATTAATATGCTGTAGAATACGTCTTAGGAAATGGAATATACCATTTATGGTATTTATTGTAGGCACAGCTTCCCATTCAATTCAGCAGCACAGTCTGAACACACAATATGCTTCAGACATTACAGCAATAGTTTCATACCCAACTGACCAAAAGTGAAAAACTACAGGCAGCTCCTCCAGAGAGTCGCTGGGCAAATGTTAGTGTGTTGCTATGAAGCCCTGATTCCAAGGCATCCTAACAACAAAGTTTATCCAAATCAGAGTTACAGAGATCAGAGATCAAGACAGAGGCATACAATGCCATGGATACAGACACGTATGTGTGTGTGTGTGTGTGTGTGTGTGTGTGCGTGTGTTGAACACAAGTTTAATTTCAAGCTTTCATCTATGAAAATATAGACGTGTATGTACGCATTCCCATAAATGGAAGATTAAAACTAAACTTCTGTGTTTAAAAAGTGAACGGGTGGGGCGCCTGGGTGGCACAGCAGTTAAGCGTCTGCCTTCGGCTCAGGGCGTGATCCCGGCGTTATGGGATCGAGCCCCACATCAGGCTCCTCCGCTATGAGCCTGCTTCTTCCTCTCCCACTCCCCCTGCTTGTGTTCCCTCTCTCGCTGGCTGTCTCTATCTCTGTTGAATAAATAAATAAAATCTTTAAAAAAATAAAATAAAATAAAATAAAAAATAAAAATAAAAAGTGAACGGAGCTGTTTGCACCCAGAAGCTGCTAACCTTCCTCCTTACTTTCAAACTGGGAGCCTGTGGGTGTCTATTCTTAGTGTGCTTGCAAAATGTAGTTTCCCTTGGCTCAGGGTCACAGCTGCAGCAAAGCACTCAGGGTGGCTCCTCTCCATCCCCTTGAAACAACTGGTGGGAACCTAGTATTCGTCCATCAACCCAGCTGTTCAATCTCACTTTCTAACTTTAGCAAGTCACTTCGCAACTAGGCATGCTAGTCACTTTGTCACTAGGGCATGCCACACTGAAAACCACACCAGGGAAGGTAAATTCCTATTCCCACAAAAAAAAAACTCCAGGCACACAGAGCAAAGTCACATTCAGATGCTCACAGCAGTATCGCCCAGATGCAGAAGGCAGGACCCACATGGGGCATCCCAGTGATCTAAGAAAACATCACCAGACACTACAAACCAGTGGGCCTCCATCTCTCCCCCATATTTCAACCCATTAGAAAGTTACCTATTAGCAGCTGCAGGGCCCAACAGCCTAGAGTCTAGAAGACCATGAACAACAACGTCCGGTCAGGAGGCTGGCACACACTGCACCATCTGTCGACCTTCTTACTAGAATGCAGGATGCGTGCTTTTCCACACCGTTAATGTACCATAAAATTGTCATGAAGCCTTCATAATGTAATTACTTGCATTTAATTGATTATACATGCCCTCATTCTAGTTTTCTTTCTTTTTTTTTTAACTGCACGCTTATTGTAATTACTTGTCCCAAAGCCAGATTTCAGAATTATTTGACTGTTTATTATCCTTTGAGAGTTACTAATTAAAATAATTTCCTTCGGTGAAGAGAGTTGCTCTTTTCCTGAATTTGCCTTGACACTGCTCACAACTGAGGAGAACTCTAAGAATGCCTTGCTAAGCTCCCCTGTAATTGACTGCCTCCATTGTTAACATTTGCGTGGACTTAAAAAACATTAAACGACTTATACAAATGGAAACAAAATGCCCTTTGAGTTCTATTGATAACTTAACCTTTAGGGTTTTGGATGAAATCCCATTTCTCGGGAAGCAGGGGGAGCCAACTGAATGAAACTATTATGTAAAACATTGTTGTGGGAATTATTTTGTGTGAAAATGTATACAATATATCATTTAAAATATCTTTGATTGAAGGTGGGCTTTCGAAACTCCTAACTAAAATATACACATTTTTTATGGCTTCTCTACTTCATACTCCATTTTTCAGGGAAGTAGAGGTGATTTTCAACAGACAAACGAAACCAAACCATGACACTGGACATCAGGAGACTGGCACCCTTAGGGGGTGATGGGGATCTGGAAGACAACAGGAAAGGTGTTCCTTGGAGCTGCGGATGTCCTGTTTCATGAAAGCGGCTGGTGTGTGCTCAATTTGTAAAAATTCATCAAGCACGACACTGAGGATCTGTATACTTTTCTACAAAAATCACACCTCATTTTTACAAGTAATTAAGAGAGGGGCACCTGGGTGGCTCAGTCTGGTAAAGCATCTGACCTCCTGCTCAGCAGGGAGCCTGCTTCTCAACCTTCCCCTCTGCCCCTCTCCCTGCCTGTGCTCTCTTCCCCCTCTCTCAAATAAATAAAATCTAAGAAAAAAAATAAGAAAAATCACTTGGATTTTTAAAAGTGATTTTTATAAAAGAAAAAGGAATATAATTACCATCTAGAAGAAGCATAGGAGTTAACCTAAGGTGTCTACAAGGAATAGAATTAGGACCGTTGTTTAATTTTTGACTTTGTTTTTAGAAAATAGTGCACAATAGGGGTGCCTGGGTGGCACAGTCGGTTGAGTGACCCACTCTGGGTTTCTGCTTGGGTGGGGTTTCAGGTCGTGGTCTCACGCTGTGTGGGGCTGAGCCTCACCTGGGGCTCTGCACTCAGCATGGAGTCTGCTTAATCTCTCTCCCTCTCCCTTTGCCCCTCTCCCCTTCTCTCTCTCTAAAATGGATAAATAAATCTTAAAAAAAAAATAGTGTACAATATTTCGTATGAACAAACCAGTGTAAAAAAAAAAAAACCACACCTGGGATAATTGAAAAAATTTGAGTATGTACTGGGTATTAGATGATATTAACAAATTACTGTATGTATCTTGAAGTGATGGAAAAAGAAATTCACAAAATGTTTTATGTTGTGTTGTCAAAATTTTTGACCTAATTTAATCATTAGGAATCCATGAGAGATATTGGTTTAAGTCTTTAAAAAAAAAAGCTAATGCTATGTAAAAGAAACAAAATGGTAAGGGGGAGAGGGGCACCGTTCTGAATCAAAAGAGGGACAGGACAACTGAAATGCAGTATGTGAACCCTGACTGGATCCTGACTCCGGCATGAGAGTGGGCACCCGCAGCTAGGAGAATCTGAATGAGGGCTGCATATTAGGTATACTATTCAACTAAGGTTAATTTTCTTGGGTGTAAACATGGTATTTGTTATTGTTGAAAAGAATGTCCCTATTCTTAGGAGATGAATGCTGAAGTATTTAGGGTAAAATCTCATGCTACCTGTAACTTGCTTTTAAGCGGTTTAGTAAAAAGTAAATAAATAATATATACAGAGAGAAATGTGGCAAAATGTTAAGAATCACCGAACCTAGATGAAGGAAGAATACACTTTCTTTTTTTTTTAATAATAATATTTTTTATTATATTATGTTAGTCACCATACAGTACATCCCTAGTTTTTGATGTAAAGTTCCATGATTCATTACTTGCGTACAACACCCAGTGCACCATGCAATACGTGCCCCCCTTACTACCCATCACCGGTCTATCCCATTCCCACCCCCACCCCAAGCCCTCAGTTTGTTTCCCAGAGTCCATAGTCTCTCATGGTTCATTCCCCCTTCTGTTCTAAACACTATTTCAGGTTTAAAAATGCTCAGAGTGAAAAGGAAAGACTAAATCAATGTTAATTTTGTTAGGTACGAAAATGGTAATTTTGTTATGTAAGAAAATGTCTTTATATTTTAGAGATACTTACTGAAGTATTCAAGATTAAAATATATCAGTTACTTGCTTGAAAATACTTTCACTAAAAAATATTTGAAACAAATATGGCAAATGTCAATCATTCTTAAATCTAGGTAAGGGGTATATGGTAAGTCTTTAATACTGTTTTTCGCTACTTGCATGTTTGAAATTTTGTAAACTAAAATGTCAAAAATACCAAGTTTTGTGATATTCTTCCTCTCTTTAACAATAAAATCCTTCCCAAATCCTTTTGGTCTCAAGTTAATCATAACAAATTTCAGTAGACTTCTTCCCCAATTAACTTTCAAAGTTTTTCATAAATTGGTAGAGCCTGGGGAGACACCATTAGTTTAGCGGACCCAGAATTCTCATTCGTTGTAAACAAAGTCAAATAGCACACTTCCCTCTCAACTCCAGTTATGACAGTTATTAGGGGAAGGGATGGTTAGTGTCCTAAAGGAAATACTCAAGTCTGTTCTGAAACCTGAAAATTCTTTGGACATTTTCCAAAGACAAGCCATCACATTCCTGCCCTGCTCTCTCAGATGCTGCCATTCATAACACAGCAGCCTGCAGGAATTCTGTTTTTTCCTTCTGGGTCATTCTCCATTGGGGAATTAGCTCCGGTACTTCTAATGCCTTTGCCAGACCCCCAAAACCTAACACCACAGCGCTCCCAGGAAAATCACTCTGTAACCTGCTACCTGGACAGCACACAGATCACCTTCGAAAAGGAGAGCCCACTTCTCTGTGGTTCTCCAACCCCGCGACCCAAGCAACTGTGGATTTTAATACACAAGGCAACAGGTAGTGCAATGGGCCTTCGAGGGGGACCTACCCCTCTTATGCATTCTCTCTGTGGTTAGAACCACAGAGAAAATAAAGGCCTCAGCGCAGTACCTAAGCCAAGAGCCTCAGCCTTTGCAGGCAACGTATTGCACCGCAGGCAACAGTGTGGGCAGTGGAGCCAGAAAGAATCTGGCTGAAGGTCAGCTCTGCCACTTACTAGCTGACCTTGGTCAGGTTACTCAGAATCTCTCTCTATTTCTTGGTTTCTTTATCTGTAAGATGGAGATATCCAATACTGGTTCACAGGTTTGGAAGCGGTGGGGGAAAGTAACTGCAGGTAGTCAAAAAGTATAATCTTCTAGTTACAAGTTAAACAAGTCCCGGGGATATAATGCATAGTATGGTGACCGCAGCCAACACTACCGTATTGTCTATCTGAAAGTTGTTAAGAGAGATCTTAAAAGTTCTCAGAACAAGGGAAAAAACATGTAACTGTGAGGTGATAGATGTTAACTTGGTGAGGTCATCATTTCCCTAGACACCTACCAAATCATTACGTTGCACTCCTTAAACTTATACAATGGTGTATGTCAATTATAGCTAAATAAAACTGGAAATAATTTTTAATTAAAAAAAAGTTTTAGGGGCACCTGAGTGGCTCAGTCGTTAAGCATCTGCCTTCAGCTCAGGGCGTGATCCCGGCGTTCTGGGATCGAGCCCCGCATCAGGCTCCTCTGCTGGGAGCCTGCTTCTTCCTCTCCCACTCCCCCTGCTTGTGTTCCCTCTCTCGCTGGCTGTCTCTCTCTCTCTGTCAAATAAATAAAATCTTAAAAAAAAAAAGAGAGAGAGAGAGAGAGATCTGGGGCCAGACTGTGTTCTAATCCTGACTCCCATACCTAATACTTGGATAAACTTGAGCAAGTTACTTAAGTGCTCCGTGACTCCATTTTCCACCAATACCCCATGACATACAAAGACCTTAAAACAAAGTCTGGCAGGTAGAAAGCCATCAATAAGCATTAGCTACCATTATTATTATTATTAGGACAAGAGTATTTGCCACATAAAGTTATCTTAAAATTAAAGTTACTAGCAGGTAAGGCTCTTAGCCCTAGTGCCTGCACATCATTACTGTTTATAAATATTTGCTATTATTACTGGGTTTCCCAATAATTCTGTTAGGTAAGCAATGCCAGTGTTAGTATTTCACTAATGAAGAAACAGGATCAAAAAGACTCAATGATTTTTAACTCTGTTGCATGCCAACGGCAATGACTACTACACTCCGCTTCCTAAAATTCTCCAGGCCTCGAGGATCCACCGTGAAGGAGAGAGAAAAGCTAAAATAGCATTTGAAGATGTACTCATGAATATCAGAGTAAGTATCCTGAAGCTAAGTTGAATATATAAAATAGGGGGTGGCTGCCCGGCTCAGTAGAGAAAGCATGTGACTCTTGATCTTGGGGTCATAGTCTTAAGCCCCACGTTGGGGGTGGGATTACCTAAATAAATAAATTAATTTAAAAAAAAAGGAAAAAAAATATAAAATATTAAGTGCTGGGAGTAATTGTAGACTGCCCTGAGAAAGATGCTGGGAGGACGTGGACACGAGTACACTTCACTTTGTCCTATTGAAAGTTTATGCTGGTTCGTTTTAAGCACATTTTTAAATGCACACAGGAGAGCACCCTTTGAAAAATAAGTTTGTCACAAGTGTTTTTGGAAAGTGAGTGATTATTATGTTCCCTAAAGAAATAAGCCCCCCCTCATCGATGCTATCATAGATACAGATTTTTCTGTACCTGTTCAACTGAAAATAATCGGCATCCGTATTCAAGGGTGCATGCCTTCGGGTGGGTGCTGTGGGTCCATCTGGGGCAGAAGGACGGTCCCACAACATGTGATAGTGCCTAGCGCAGGTGCTGGCGCCTGACCTAGGGTGGACCAGAAAAGCCATCACGGCCACCTCTCCCAACAGACGCCTCATATCATGTTTCTCCGCGGCATGTCAGATGAGGAGCTAAAGGGCAAAAATCACAGCGCAACGCCAAAGTCAAGAGAACGAGTCAAGAGCATCTTCCTGAAGCTGTGAGTACTAGCTACCACCCAGCTGTGGGTCCCTACAGAACCGCAAGAATTTTACTTGCACCATTATCTCATTTAATACAATAATCCCGCAAAGAGAAATTATTATCCCCACTTTATGAATGAGGAAACAGAGGTTCAGAAAGTTGATGGGAGACTTGCCTGGAGCCCCACAGCTCATACATAGTGTAGGAATTCAGACCCAGGTCTGCCTGGCGCCAAAGCCAAGCACTCCTGAAATTTTCTTTAATCTTCTTGCTAGTGTCCTTTGGAAGAAAAAAAGAAGATACTCAGAATCTTAAGAATCTGAATCCAAAATTAAAAGAAAATAAATATTTTAAAGAATTAAGCCCAGCAGAGTCCAAGAATTCCCCCATGGGCTCTGTACAGAGCAAGGCATCGCTTTCCAAACAAATGCAGGCGGCTGGGTTCCCGCCCCTGCGCTCTGCTTCCACCGAGCATGTTGCCTCCTGCCTGGTTGGCGGGGCCATCCACAGTGGTGACCACAGGCTCTGCTCTCCTACCGGCCGTCCCCCGCCGCCTCCCTACTTGGAGATGAACAGTCTTAGGTCCAGTAATACCTGGGGAGGTGGATGAGGTATTAAAAGAAAGACAGAGACAGGGAACTACAGAAGGACACAGAGAGAGAGGGAGAGAGGAAAAACAGGAAGGCGGGAAGCACTCCCTCTCACTAAGGAATGTGATTCCAGCGCTGAGCAGCAAGGGGGAGAAAAGCACTGACAGCCATTACAGCCTCTGAAGCTGGGCTTCATTTCAAGGAAAGTAACCCAAACTTGTAGCTACTGCCTTTGTGCCACAGAGCTGAATCTCTAAACCTTGCATTTAGATAAATGTATGTTTTCCACATTTTTGTTCTCTTTTACCTCCCAAGGAGATAAAACTCAACTGAAAGGGTAAAGCTGCAGAGCAGAATCATTCAGGATTTTTTTCCCCCAGCAAAATATAATAGAGATGGTGTTTTCAGTCACTGTGACCTGCAGTGTAGATCTGACCTCTCAGTGAGGGGGTGAGGGGGTGACGGGGTGAGGCTTCATGACATTTTTGCCTATAGTGTCCCTATAGTTTTGTATATACGAGAAGTTAGCTTTTTAATTAAACAAAAATGAATAAAATGTTAATAAATTCTTGGCATTACAGTGACACTTATTACTATCAAAGCTAGGACTCTTCACATTTTTATATTTAACTTGTAAGCCCTCAAGGAAAAAATACATTTAAACAGACTTTTCCATATACAAGAACAGTTAGACTTCCAAATGCAGACCACAGTATTACTCTTTTTAAGAAAGAGTCTTGCAAAGATGTTCCAAACACAGATCAGCTGCCCCCTCCCCATCCAGTTTTGTACAACTTCAATAAATGTATTACTGAAAATTAAAATATCGGGACTCTTTAATATTCCCCCAAAATGCATCCCAGATATCTCTGGCAACTGTCTAGTCACTGACTACAACAACCATAATAAATCATGTGACGTCTACTACAAAATATAAGTAACTTCCCCCAAGAGAACTCCCATGTTCCTCCAGCTGCTTGTGTTACCTAGGCCCTCAGGGAGCCTCCAGAACAGACCAGATTTGCAGATATCTTTGGGGCAGTCTCCCTCTACTGAATAAATGGTTTTATTATTAGTAACCAGCAATATGTACCCAGCAACTCATCACTTATCAGAAAGGCTGCACTTCTCAAAAGGTATTTTCAAATACAACTTTTTAAATCAAAGTACCTTTTTCCTTTCATTTTCACTATGATCGAAGAACCTATTCCTAGGAGACAAAAACATATGCATCATTCCATGCACACCTAGGATGTTAAGAAATGGAAAAACCAGGGGGCCTGGCTGGCTCAGTGGTAGAGCATCCGACTCTTGATCTCAGGGTCGTGAGTTCAAGCTCTAGGTCGGGTGTGGAGCCTACTTTTAAAAAAATCATAATAAAGAAGAAAAAGAAGAAATGGAAAAACCTTAGAAACCATCTAATCTAACCTCCTTGTTAATTTGTCATCTGCTTCATTGTGCCACATTCCCAAGAGACAGCAAGAAGCACCAGTATCACATTCATCTCACAGACCATCTCAAGCCACCCCACAGAAGAAAGAGAATGTGACTTAGGCCTTAGTATCATTGTTTTCTGGGTGCCAGACTGGTGGGCCCCTTCAATTTTCCATTGTTAGAGAGCTTTGTTCTCCTTTTTGAGGACCAGCACTACCGACAGGTGACTAGGGGCCACAACCAAGTTTTATTTTTTGCTTATTTTTATTGGGTGAAAAAAAAATGATCGCCCTATTATTGAGGAAAACTCATTACATATGGACTTTTAAATTACTGTTTGTATATAAGAGCATTTTAATGATATCTGCACTATAAAATTATCTTTAACTGACCAACCAATTTTCAGTCATACTGCACTGATGTTCTGTTCTTGCCATGTTTGGTTAATGTCATTCTATAAAAGGTAAGGATTCCGAAACTGAAATGACCAAGGTCAACCATAGGCATCTTGTTCAGAGATTAACATCACTGTGCATAGCGTGGACTTGTAGTGGACTTGTAGATTAAAAGGTGGATATTGGAAGGAAGATTTCATTCAACAAAGTTAATAGGGTGGGAAAGACAATGGCTCTAATTAGCAAATGGATTATTCTTAGACCTTTTGCTAGTCTCAAAAGGATAAGCTTATTGGTTCCCATGGCAGAAAATACAGAAAAAATAACCAGGTTAATCACTTAACTTCAAAAAAAAGTTGGCCCATAATGGTCGTCAAGGCTCTGTGTCCAGGAAATCCCGCCAGACAGGCACTGTTTGCAAATGGCTGGGAAATATGGTCCATTGCCATCAAAAACAGATGAAAAGCAGGATTTGGTTAAAAGAGTGAGTCTTTGCCCAAGCAAAACCTTTCCAAAATAAAGAAACAGTGTATGCTGGCTGCCAGCTGACCTTGGCTGAAAAGAGGGGACAGTCCCGCACTGGTGCTCATTATACTCAATCTCAATACTATTAAATGGTGTTGAGTGGAAATAAGACTTAATCAAGGGAAGACCCTGCCAACTCTGACAGTGTTGGTAATATCCCAAACTAAAATACTCGGATTCTCATTAAATCAGATTTTTTTTAACTTAAAAGCAAAATACACCAAGATGATATCTATCCTAGTGCTAAGAGAAACTATAATAATATGAGGAAGGATTTAGGTATGTGTTCAAAAACATCAAAATTCTAAGAATTTTCAAAATACCCTTAGAATATCTTTAAATAGCAACAAGGTATATATTATACAGAGTAATAAAATAGAAAAAGGGATTATTAATAGTAATATCTTCAAAAAGTAATGTCATTATTAAGAATCAATAGCAGTACTCTAAGTCTACCTGTAACACAGTCTCCTGTGGGAATATAATTAATATACGTAAAGTGCCTAGGACACAGTAAGCACTGTATAAGTATTTGCTAGGCTAATAAAGTCACAGGGCCAAAAGGTAAAAGAGAAGCCAGCCTAATTCCTTACCCCGCTCCTAACACAAGTGTGCCCTCTTCATCCTTCTAAGAAGATCAAGCTAGGACCCCATCCTCTGTCCCTGACCCTCTATTCATCTATAATAAGCATTAACTATACCTCATGAACTTGACTCCTTCCTTTATTCCTTGGTAGAAATAAGCCCACCTTCCCTAAGGCAGGAGCCCACCTGGAGAATACCCATTTGATACATTAAATGAGGTTCAAATAAAGTATTTCCATCAGCCATGAAACTGCCTATTTAAAATTCCCATTCTAAACCGCTTGACCAACAGAATAAGGTGCCAGTTTTCAGGCCGAAGTCTTAAGAAACGCACAGCTTCCACGTTCTGTCTCTTGGAATACGGATTCGTTGAACCCAGTCACCATGCCGTAAGGAAGTTCAAGCAGGCAACAGAGAACCAAAAGGCAAGAAACTGATACACCCAGCTGACCGCCAGCACTAGCCACGGGAGTGAGTTGCCTTGAAAATGATTCCCTGAGTCCCCAGTCAAGCCGCTCCAACTGGAGCAGAGATGAGCTATTTCTGCTTAGCTGTGTCCAAATGACAGAACTGAGCAAAATAAATGATTGATGTTTTAAGCCCCTCCCCCCCAAATCACATTATCTCAGGAAAACACAGAGCCTTGTTCAGGTTTTAATTAATCAACATTTCTGAACGCAAAAATATATAGATTTTAAGAGCTGGGTACACTACTTCAAAAGAAGCCATCAGAAAAGGACCAGACATGATTATTTCTCCTTTTCTTAAAACTGCAAAGTCAATCCTTCCTTGAGAACTTTCCCACAGTTAATACCTAATACTTCTCTAGTTAACCAGCCCAAATACCTCCAAACCAATATACGCCCTGATTCCTCATCCTATCATGTCACTGGAAACAAAGCGGCATGACCTAGGATATGAAAAAAAATTTTTTTGTAGGTTTTTTTTTTCTCCACAAGATCCTGTTCCTTGTGTACCTTTTAAGGACCCTCCAGTCTACTTGAGAAATAAGACAAGCGTGTTTATAACACCCGGCAAACAGTCCTAAAGGCAGGATGTCAAGTAAGCAGCTATGTAAGCGTATGACTCGGCACGGACATCTCAATACAGAGGGAGCTCAACGGCAGCAGGATGTGAGACATGAGGTGCACCGTACTTGCAGCTACATTTATCCAGAGAGATTTATACTAGCAGTTGTGGTGGGTCTCATTTCTACCAGATTTTAAACTCCTTTTGAGCCTGGCCCACATCTAATCTTCACATTCACCACTAACCACCACAAACCAGGCTCCACCAGATGAACGATCAGTATGCATTCTGTAGGCACTAGAATGGTGCGGGGTGGGGGTGGGGGGTTAAAAAAGTTTCCCAAACTGCATCTATGTAGGTTTCAGCAGGAATGTTAGGAAAAGTCAAGGCAAAGTCCACTTAGAATTTTTCACTCCCAAAGTCACAGCGTCAAAGGATTTATGTGTTCTATTCTTGAATGAACATTTGCATATACTTTTGCTAACAACTATTTGGGGATGAGCTGAGGGCTTTGGATTAAAGAATAGTAACCAAAGGCTGTGAACTACGGCAACCTGAGATGGGACGATCAACCTTCCCGCCCTTGTCTCACTCGGAGCCCTGGGCAACTCAGACATGCCAGCAGGCACAGAGTCCTAAATGCCTGGAAACCTCCTGACTCAATCTCACAGACTTCAAAGGTACCAAGCACAAGATCTCAGCAGGCACTTCAACCCCAGAGCTGGAGCATTACCATAACACACCTTTTAAAGGATCACGAAACTCCTTAAACAGGAGTTTTGTATTTTCCTCCTTGCTTAAATGAACCACATTGATGTTCACGTAATGTATGAGAAAAGCCTAATTTTAAATAATAATAATGATAGTAATAATTATCATTATTATTATTATTGCCTGGCTTCATCCAACTCCAGGCTTCAGTGTAGAAATCTACTCTCAAACTGCAAAACCTATTAACTCTGGGCAAGCATTTTTAAAATCCGACAAGAGACTCCGAGTTAATATTTTGGTTCTTCTTAGTTGGAGGAGCCCGTGTCACTGGCGACCTGCCCCTCCAGGTCCCCACCCACCCTGGGCTCACACACTGCCCTCATCGCTACCACTCCGCTGGCTTCCCACCAAGTCCTCAAGAACGATTTACTAAGTTCAGTCAAGTAACTAGATTCTATGAAATAATAAAAGGAAAATGGAGTTCATGACTGAAATCAAGCTGGGTGGAGGCATAGAGGGTCTTTTGTTAACAACTGTACAAGGGAATGCAAATGAAGACAGGCTTCACAAGGAATTCTGACATCTTAATGAAGATTTATGAAGAATTTTTGGCATGCAAACCTCAAATGCAATGAGAAACGGTCACATAAAAATACTGTTTTGTGATTTCTTTTGCTTAAAAACAATTCAAAAGACAGTTCCTTCATAATAATCCTGATAATTGAATTGTGAAGGGTTTTCTTTCTGCTCTCTACTCTAATTACACTCCCCGCCCCCCATTATGCTCCCCTGTTTCTTCTTCTCTGGTTAACTCTGAAGTGGCATAGCCCATCAGCTTCCCCTAAAGCTGTGAACTGCCCCACTGATGAAATCATGAGAGTGATTCGATTTCTCTCTTCCACATAGAAAGTTTTGTGTTACACAGTTTTCTTTGTTCATGTTCTTAGTAATGCAGAAAATCAACTGACATTTCCCCCTAATAATGATTGGATTATGAGATAATGTCAATGAAAAAAGTAAAATGCTTCACTGGTATCACGTAAATGTCATACAAACAAACAGCATGTGAAGCAGTACACAGCTCAGTAAGGAACACATTTCCCACATCCGAGGTCAGGGATGGTATTTTGCCACAGTCATGGGATTTATGTCGCATTCATAATACACAGGGATAATCAGAGAGACTGTAAATTCATGAAATATATTCATGGGCAGATTTTTTCTAAACTTTGTAAGCAAATAATATTGCTATAGTAATAATACTATAAATAACATATGTAAAGTATTTTCACATTTCCTAACATGGGAAACATTTTTGCTTTTGCTTCTCCTAATATTTATTTCATGCTCCAACCCTGGAAGATAAGTATTACCATGCCCACTTTCCAGGTGAAGAAACAGGATTGGAAGTTAAATAATTTTCTAAAATCATGCTGCTAGACAGTGGCTGAGACCCTGCTTCCTGGCATGGGCCCCTCATCATGGCTCATGGTGTGTAAGTTTCAGGGCAGCTTGGGAAGGGGTTTACCACAGGGCTTTGCAAGACATGGCTCTCTACTCATCATCCAGAGGAGCTCCTTCGCTAAAAGAGAAGCCAGTCTCAGTTCCAACTCCTCAACTTTGAGCTGTAATTCAGAAAATGCAGGAAGTGAAGGAAGGAGGTCAAAGAAAGAGCCCCGGGACTTCCAGGAGCGCCAGGTGCTCCCTCTGTCACAGTTGCTGCTACAAGGGCTGCCTTAATCCCTAGTCCCTAGCCCAGCCCCATTCCTTGCAGCCCACATGCTGACCAGCTGCTCCATGCTTCTGTGTAAGGAGTGCTGGGGGGCAGATGTCAGACAAGCCCAAGGCTCCTGGGCCTCCACGTGCTGCCCTTCCTGCTAAAGCACTGCTGACCCACCCTCACATCCTCCCCCCACGTTTCCTAGATCAGACACCCTGGCAGGCCAGAAGGCAGGTGTGAGGACAGGTGCCAAAAAAAACCAGGCACAGGGAAAGGCCCACACAGAAGCTGAGGCCGTAAGTTCTGCATTCTCACCCACCAGGCACAGATGAGGAAATGTCAATGAAGGCTTGCGTTGCTGAGGCTCGTGGTCACCTTATTCACTAGATACCAGGGGACTCAAGTTCACAGACAGGCTTTCCAGCCTATACAATGGAGGAGGAAAGGATCACTTTATGACTGAAGAGACAAGTAATTCAGACAGAGGCAACAGCACTGCAAAGGTCCAGAGAAGAACAGAATATAGTAAGAAGAACTGTGAGAAGTTCAAAATGGCTAGAAAGTAGGAAGAACTGTAAGAAATTCAATATGGCTAGGAAGGAAGAGCTAGGTCACGAGGGCCTTGTAAGCTTGGTGGTGGCATTTGACTTCATCCTAAAGTCAAACAAGAACTTCAAAGCAGATGGCATAATACTGATGCTTGCCTTTTAAGAAAATGACTCTGACCCCAGCATGGGAAAGGAATCAGAGAGTAAGGCCATCCACAAGGGGAAAATCAGTTAGAAAAGTATTGCAAAAGGCTGAGCAAGAGATGCTGGTGCCCTAGACTACGAATGAGTACTGGGAAATTCATGTGGTGGGACTGCGAGGCTCAGAGAAGGACCGGATGTGATGTGCGAGGAAGAAATGATGGGTGAAGTTCCAGCAGGAACAACATGTGCGAGCTCCAGAACAATGGGAGAGAAGCAGGTTAGGAGTGTCCACTTCGGACATGTTGCCTTTGAGGTGACCGTGGCACACACAAGTGGACAGGTCTAATGGACAAATGTACCTTAAGGGCTTGGAGTTCAGGAGATGGAAGCTGGGCTTCAGACTGAGGACTTGTCTGCATATAGCTCTTTAAACCTTTTCTCAACTGAAATATTGAGAAAGGCCATGCCATAGAGACCCCATCAAGCCTCAACCACTCCATAAAGCTGCTTTCTTATCACCAGTTCCTATTTTGGACTCCTTTCCTGAACTCAATACCCTGTACAGTATCCCTGAGGTATTGGGGGGAAAAATCAGACAGGTGTACAGACAGCCATTGTCATTGGTCACATATTAATTATTCCATGCATACATATTTTCCTGTCTCACCCACCTTTAAGCTGGTTAAAGACAAAGAGGTATCTGATATATACTCTGGTTTTTCAAGGCATCTCCTCAAACAGTAATTGAACAAATCCAGTCAGCAAATATTGTAATTACATATATGTCATGAAAAGACTGAGACCCACAAAAGACACACAGAACCACAGGATGAGAAAAAAATCAAGATTTCTCACTAAATCACATGAGTAGCAGCTAAAACTGATAATTTTCTAACTGAAGTGCCCAGGCGAGAGGCAGGCTCTGGGGTCACACAAACCTGGGGTGGCATTCCAGTTCCAACACAGATAGAGATGAACCTTGGGCAAGTTACTTAACCTTTCTGTGCCTCAAAAGTCTCCTTTGTGAGGGGAGGATAGACATACATGAGGACGGACATACATAACTAAGCCCATGCATGGCGAGTGCTGGGTACAGGGTGACGGCAATAAGACTACACCTTCACATAGCTTACTGTCAGATAATGACAAATAATCAATGACAGTTGCTCTGAAGAAGTGGAGGATAAAGGGCATATAAACAAGGGAAGCCTTCTGTCCCCAGGAAGGTCAGGGCCTGCTTCAGTAGCAGGGATCTTTTTGGATGAGACTTCTCAGGAGTTAAGGAGTAGCCGATGAATGTGGGAAGTGTCTGAGGCCAGATTTAACTTTATTTTATTAGAAAAACTGAGAATGACCACTCTGACAAGAAGAAGAACAGAAGGGGAGTGGTCTAGAGGGAAGTGGTGGGGAGTGACAGCTTTCACTATATTTGGGTTATTCATTATTATTATTATTATTACACTATTATTATAATGGGTTTTTCTTTAGTTGTAAAGTCCAAGAACACCGCCCTTTCATAAAAATAAACAAAATCTGTGACATCAAGGCAAAGCCATGAGAAAGCTTTAACAGGTACTGGTAAGTATTTCCGTTTGCTTTTATTCTGCCTCCGATTTTTTTTTAGTATTCACTGAATAAATGCATGCGGAATATTTTTATATAAGGAGTATTGTGTACCACAAGTATAAAGTCAGTATTATTGCTTGTAAGTCTGATAGGATGGATTAACTTAAGTGTCCTTTGAGAATCTGACACAGTGATTTTTCTAAAAGGTCTGGTTGACCCTCCCTAAACTTTTAAGTTAACTGAAGTGCTTTCCAAATTAGCTAACATAACTAAAAAGAATGAATTCTTTTTCTATCATTGAAGGATCAGAGTTACCTTCAATGATTAACAACTTCAGGAGACTAGGAAAGTCAACAAAGACCTGTGTGACTGTAAAATTTCCTCTGATAATTCAAAAACATTACTCAGAGATTTGCCAAGATAACTGAAACAAAAAAACCTGAAAAACAAGTAGTGAGTAAGCACTCTTGTGAAAAGTACAAATAAAGCCACCCACCCACCATCTTTAACAAAAGATTCCCATTAGAATATAAGCTTTATATTCTAAAAAACAACAACAACAACAACAACAACAACTTTAATTTAAAAAAGGGGGGCGGCGCCTGGGTGGCTCAGTTGGTTAAGCGTCTGCCTTCAGCTCAGGTCATAATCCAGCCCTGCATGGAGCTCCAGCTTCTCCCTCTCCCTCTGCCCCCCTACCCCTGCTCCCTGCTTGCTGCTCTCTCTCAAATAAACAAAATCTTTAAAAAAAAAAAAAAAAAAAAAAAGAACCGAAGCTTTTTAAGGGCTAGCAATTTGATCCTCAATGCCTAGACCAGTGCCTGGCACATAGTAGGTGCTCACAAAATACACGCTGCACTAACATTCATTAGTGGAACTACAGAAACAGTGCAAATACTGGTATCTGATATTTTTGTTGAATTCTGACTTATTCACAGTTTTATTATTTTTAATAAATGTTTTGCATGTATAATTACCCATTGTATTGTTCTTTTAAACTATAAGAAAGACTACTTTTTTATTTTTTACAATACAGAAAAAGCATTCATCTGGAATACCAAAACGCCCATTTTTGTATTCTGACTACCCCTGCAGCCCCCTCTGCATACACAACCACCACTACCACCACCATGCCCTGTACAGTTGGGACAGTTGGAACACCAAGATTTTTATTTATTTGAGAGAGAGAGTGTGCACAAGTGGGGGGGGGGGTGGCTACAGGCAGGAGAAGCAGGCTCCCCACTGAGCAGGGAACCCGACGCGGAGCTCTATCCCAGGACCCCGGGATCATGACCTGAACCAAAGGCAGAGGCTCAACCAACTGAGCCACCCAGCCTCCCTGGGGCATATCTGCTTCTCAAGAAATATTTAAATGATTTTTAGGTAGGTAAATTTTAAGAATTATCATCATCAAAAAAAATAACTGAAGCACAACAAGTGAAAAAGGGTCTAAAATGTTAAGATCTACATGAAGCCTTAGATGTCCTCTGGTCCAACCTTATCACGTACCAGTTGGGCATCAGGCCCCAAATTCCCTGGACTTTGTATTATTTGAACAAGGACAAGAACACCAGGCTCCTAAAAAGTCATCCACATTCCACCAGAGATTTTCTTCACAAATTTGTGTCAACTAATCATAACCAGATTATCTCCTAAAAGTATGAATATGCAATGTGTTCACTACTACACCCTCCCAGCCCCTTCCAGAAATTATCATGCAAATTCACCAGCATAGGGGTCAGCAAATCATGGCTGGCAGCCAAAGCCCACCCACACCTGTTTCTGTACAGTCAGCAAGCTAGGAATGGTTTTGACATTGCTAAATAATTGAAAGAAAAGAAAAGTCAAATAATATTTTGTGACACATGAAAATTCAAGTATCTGTGTCCACAAAGAAAAGTCCTATCGGCACACAGCCACCCTCATTTATGCATTGTCTACGACTGCTTTCGTGCTATAACAGCAGAGCTGGATAGTTGGGACGGAGACTACGTGGCCGGCAGAGTCTAAAACATTCTGTGATCTGGCCCTGGACAGAAAATGTCTGCCGACCCTTGCACGAGGAGATAGTTAATGGGACTTTGGTAGATTTCACCTTCCGAAGGAGCCCGCCAACCAGCTGCAGTCACTCACATGCTATTTCCTCTTCTTTGATTACTGAAACTCCACAGCAAACTATTGTTTTTACCAGTTACTCAGAAAACAAAGATAAAAGTTTCCACAGAGGAAATAATAACCTTCCTTTTCCAAGGTCCGCATCTGCCTCACTTCCAGTGAAGTTAAAAGGATTGCTTCACTCACAAGTCTGTCTGTATCATTTTCCCCAATTGAATTCAGAGGACTCCAGTGGTTCACTTTTTACAATGAAGGATTCAAGCAGAAAGAAACAAAAAACAAAAAAACAAAAAAATTAGCTACGTTAGCAAAAAATGAAATTTAGACTAGGGGAAAAAAAGAATGTTTACTATCTGGAACTGCAAACGTTTTTCTCTTCCTTTGGGATGCTAATCTTCTAATACTAAAATGTGAAAACCGCTCTTATATACTATGCATCTTCTAAATATTGAAAATTACCATGTCCATGCTAAATTTTTCAACTTGGCCAGTTTTCTGGATGAAAATAAAGTACCGAATTCATACCTGCTCAGTGTTGCAGATGATTTTTAAGATGTAATGAATCTTTTGTTAGATTTTGTTTCACATTTCTTTCCTCCGCCAACATACAAAAGACAGCCTCGCAATGCATAAACTAGGAAAATCCCATTCCCAGGGCCTTTGGAAATAACTTTAAGGGTGTCTATGTTCTCTTACATCATGACCCCAGCTGTTATGCTCCTAAAGTTACAAACGGCCACTCTTCGTTTTAACAGTACATTTAAAGAAACCTAATGTTAGTTCAACATGGGTAAACAGTCTCCAACACTGTATAAATAAAGAATTCTTTGAGTTGTAAATAGTAGTTGCTCAAAGTAGGGGAAGGCTGGCTGAGAAAGACAGAGACAAGGGATGGACACAAAGCTTAAAAGGCCTCCCTTCTCCCTTTCCAGCAGGACCGGGAGAGGGGACAGGACGCCAGAAGTCTGGAAGAGCTCAGCCATCCGTAAGGACACTAAAGATGCCAACGCCTAAAACCAGCAGCCCTTTGGTCACTGTTCACTCGTTTGCCAAAATTAATTGAACACTCTCCTACCTATACAACATCCAGGGGATTACAAAGAGCCAAAAGGCCTAAACTTTGCCCGTAAGAAAACTACTAATGCACAGGCGCCTTGATGGCTCACTTGGTTAAGCATCTGCCTTCGGCTCAGGTCATGATCCCAGGGTTCTCGGATCAAGCCCCACGTTGGGCTCCTTGTTCAGTAGGGAGCCTGCTTCTCCCTCTCCCTTTGCCTGCCGCTCCCCCTGCCTGTGCACTCTCTCTCTCTCAAATAAATAAATAAAATCTTAAAAAAAAAAAAAAGAAAGAAAGAAAATTACTAATGCAGGTTAAGGTAAAATGTATGCAGAACCGATCCAATAAAGGCTATGCAGTGGACAGTGACATATGCCAGGGGTCGGCTAACCACAGCCTACAGGCCAAGTCCAGTTGGCAGCTTGTTTTGGTAAATTATGTTATATTGGAATATGGCCACACCCACTCATTTACGTTTTGTCCCTGAATGGTTTCATGCTACAATGGCAGAGATGAGTAGATGCAAAGAGACGATGTAGTGGGCAAAGCCAAAATATTTGCCATCTGCTATCACATACTCATACATACTATCTGAAATACTGGACAGGTGGCCACACGGACTACATTCAAGACTAGAAATTCAATCATCGAACACCAAATAATCAAAGAGAACTGCTTTTGCTGGAAACTTCCTTGCCACACCTGAACTGTGGCCTGACAGCTGCATTAGCTGAAGCTTGGTGCTACTCCAAACCTAGATCAAAAATCAGGAGTTTGAGGTAAATTCATTCTGTTTCAATAAGCTCTGATCAATACCCATTGTTTTGTTACAACAGGCACTAGGCAAATGTTCATATGGATTAACTTGAACCCATTACAAAAATAAAACACCTACCAACATATACCTTGCCGGCTGGATCATTTTACTTTGCACGGGGAAACTTAGGATTCTTAAGAGAAAGGCATTGTTAATAATTATTTCCCCCTCCTCCCCCCCGTCATTCTGTACAGGCAAGTACACAATAAACAGGGTTTGAATAAGTCCCTTAGAAACCCCAGTTGCCTGCCAATTGAGTAATATCTTCTTTTCAGGGAAGTGCCATAAAAGAGATTCTAATACCTCGGGTCGCTAAGTATTTCCTATGGAAGAGGATATGAGGCTGTAACAGTGAATTTCTCCACCAGCAGGATATCCACTGCGATGAGTAAATTCCCATGGAAAATAGAGGAGTTGCTTCCCCCACCCCAATTTGTCATTCCAGAGGTCAGAGTTCCACAATCACCGAGTTTCTATCAATAAATGGCTCTCTCAACCCCTTCCTCATGTCTCTCCACTCATATCCCACCTCCACGGATCCCCCAGAACACCTCTTCTTGCACAATCTTTAATGTTTTAACTACTTGCTTTACTTAAGCCTGTCTAGGGTCCTCTGTAACTCAATTATCTTACAGTTAACTTCAGAATAGATAATAGTTCTAAAACAGACTGAAAATCATTTTGAAAAAGGTAGTAATTCTTCTGTCAAAGTTGGGGTGGGTAGGCTGGCGGCAGAGCAGAGACGCATTTTTATGCTTTCAGAATAGGACGAGGAACTACACCGGTTCTCTGAGGCCCCTGTCCCAGTCATTCTGCTAAATGTCCCGTCTCCCAGCATCCGCCATCTCCAAGCCTTTCCCAATACCCATCTCTTGAAGCCAGAGCAGCCTCACAAGGCAAATCGAAAATGTAAGGGCCGAGGACAGAACAGAATCAAGTATGAAAACAAAACACAGCTTAGGGGACTAGCTTGGGAAGTAAGGTTAACTGTCCTTCCACTTGGCCTGAAGAGATGATGTCATGAAGGCAAGCTTCACTCCCCACTGTCAGTAACAAGGAAACAGGCAAGAGCCAGGGAACAAGTACTGGGCTGGAGATAAGCAGCAAGATGAAGGGTAAAAAACTCAGTAGCTACGAAAAAGTATCTGCCTTTCCCTGACATAGTCACCTCAATACAGCTAGTCTCTATTCTATGTATGCCTATTTTTATTTTGGTAACATACACTCTTAAATTATTTTTTTAGCAATCAAATAATCTAGGCTCATGGTGAAAAAATTGTAAAGTACAGAGAAACAAAAAATGAGAGAGAAAGGTGAATGGATGGAAAAAAGAAAAAGAAAAAAAAAAGCAAATCCACCGAGAGAATCCATTGCTAATATTTCGGTATTTTCTTCCAAACTTGTTCTTGCTTATGTGTTTTTTTTTAGGGGGTCTTTTCTGAACTGCTTTCAAACATCAGATTTTACTTTTATTCCATCCAGAAAAAAATCAGTTCTTCTGAGACGTATCACTGCCATACTTCTCAAAGGCAACAGCATTGATGACTAAGCATTTTTTCCATCTAGTGTAATGTAATTCGATTCTATGCCTTTTTTCAAATTACTAAGGCCATTTTGACCCAGAAGTCTTTTACAAACAACATCAACATCTTTCAAAAGGAGACATCAGAGTAACAGCTTAGGTGATGGATACAGTTCATTATACCAATCTAATAGTATTATGTTATGTTTGAAATCTTCCATTACAAAAAAATGCTTTGTACATGTACCTAAGTGCTATTTTATGTGCAGACAAATAGCGAAATACACTAAATGAAATGAACAAAACTTTTACTTTCAAAGTGCAACTCTTGAATAAAATACCTGTAAGCAACCTAAGAGCCCATCAATAGATAATGGATCAAGAAGATACGGTATATATACAATGGACTATCACTCAGCCACAAAAAAGAATGAGATCTTGCCATTCGTGACAACATAGATGGACCTAGGAGGTACTGTGTTAAGTGAAATAAGTCAGAGAAAGACAAATACCACATGATTTCACTTACATGTGGAACCTAAAAACAAAACAAAGAACAAGCCAAACAACAAGAAAAAGAAGCAGACTCGTAAATATAGAGAACAAACTGGTGGTTGCCAAAGGGGAGGTGGGGAGGGTTGACAAAATGGGTGAAGGGGAATTAAGGAAAATTAAGGAAAAAAAAGCCATTTATATTTAAATACTCTAGGAATCATACCAATATCAGAGCACCCTACAGAACCCACTCAACATAAACAACAAATAAACAAACAAAACCCACTAGGATTCAACTGCCCCCAAAATATGAAATTTATGACCATACAGGTTTTCTGCCACGACAGACTTCCTCTGCCTATGCATGTTTTTTTCTCAAAATAATTAGCCACCTAGAACCTCAGTATCAAAGATGTCATAAAGCCTTGGCTTGTCTCTAGACTTCTAGGTTATAATCCTTTCTTTTGCTATTAGAAGACATAAAAAAAATGGAAAGCAAGGTTATGTTTTCCAAAAAAAATGCAAATATCTTCTCATTTAATGCAAAAACACCTAAAACTCAGCTGGGAAACTTAGGCTCAAAATACCAGTGTCTGCCATTTTTAAAAGAGTTTCTTCTTTGGCCCACTGATTTCTCAGACCCTTATGTGCAAAATCATAAGCTATCTGGAATTTGCTTTAAAATAATTTACTGGCAATTACTCATTAAAAACTTTTGAATATTTTTAAGAGAGAAAATAGATTGATGAACAAGAATGCTGGGCCACCTGGGTGGCTCCGTCAGTTAAGCGGCTGCCTTAGGCTCAAGTCATGATCTCGGGGTCCTGGGATCAAGCCCTGGATAGGGCTCCCTGCTCAGCGGGGAATCTGCCTCTCCCTCTTCCTCTGCCTGCCACTCCCCCCCCAACCCGCTCCTGTGCATGTCTCGCTCTAATAAATAAATAAAATCTTAATAAAAAAAAAAAAAGAATGGCAGAATGCTGATAACTGCTCAAGTGGGGTGATGATGGGTACATAAGAACTGGTAACACTATTTTACTTTAACGTATATTTGAACATTTTTCCAAAATATGAACTTTTTCTTAAATCACTGTGAAAATACTACTCCTATCATGAATACATCTTTTATACCCAATGTAAAGATTATTAAGCATTACTGGGGTGGCTACTATATGCCCAGCAATGTTCCTAGCACTTTATCCTCATCTATCCCTCCTGACATGCCTGCTTGGTAGGTGTTATTGGTCCTGGTTTGATGTCTTAACACACTGAGACCGAATGAAACAAGCAACTTGGCCAAGGACTCAAGTCAATCGAGATGGAAGAGGGAGATCAGCCACACCATGGAGGGTATCTGCTACACATATTGTTTGGTCCCTTTATAAATATTATTGTACGTGAGCATGTCTGTTTCATTGTCACTTGCAGTATTTTAGTGCATCCTGTTTTTCTAGAAAAATGAATCAGCCTCTCTCTGTTTATCCAAGATAACAAAACAAAACAAAAAAGGCCCGAGAACAATATTGGTCTGATGGAGGCCATCCTGACTGTAAAAGGAAACGTCCCTGAGTCAATATCCTCAGTGAGAGACATCCCTTCATAAAACAAACCAGGAATATTCCAACAGGGTTCAAATAAGCATAAACATCCACACCGTTCAGTGGAAGCTACTCCGTCTGCACTCACCAACTGGAATTTTGACTGCTTTTCCCATGTCATCTCAGATTTATTCCATGAACTCTATTCCTCAGATGGCTCTGCTTTCAAGCTTCCCCAAGTTCTCTTACTTTTCCTTCAACCAAGAGGCCCGCTCCCCACCTCTCTTTTCTGCCTATCAAACCTACCCAATCCTTAAAAACCCAGCTCAGCAAGCAACCTCCTCTGTGGCCCCATGTAATTCCATGGCCGGAACTAAGTGTTCCCTCCTCTGTACTTCCCCAGTAAGATGGCTGTCATCTACTTTAATGAATTTCCTTCAATTGCCATGTGTTATGATTAGCCATTTTCATATTTCTCTCTAAAATTCAATGTCAGTTATTGAGGGCAAAAGCTATATATTGATTTATTATTACATTCCACAATCCCAGCACATAGCAGCAGCTCAGTGCGGAAGGAGAAGAAAGAAGGAAGGCGGGAGGAAACGCTGCTTTATACATACAGGCCAGAAATGAGTCTAGGAAGGGGGTGAGGCTCTAAAGTGAACAAGAAAAGGCAAAACTGATGTAGGAAAACTGCTTCTGAAAATCTAACTGAACATTTAAGTTTCCTGTGCCATTTTTAACCATTCTATCTCTTAATAAAGCCAGCACACCCAGTTTTCCCTCCAGCTTTAGGACAGACAGCTGAGAAGACAACTGGCTTGCACTTAGGCACCATATTGTGGTCACACTCCAAGGGTCTCCTTGGAACCAAGATGAGCAGAAGGAAAAGCAGACTCACATCTCATTTCATATTCACTCCACGGCATACACTCCTCGAGCCAGAGTAGAGCACTGTGCAACCCATCTTGACTTCCTCTCTGTCCGCCTCTCTCTCCAGGCTCACATGGTTGCATATGGGTGCATCCGAAGCAGGCACAACGCAACTCCACTGCACGTCGTCAAGTTCACAACTACTGGAGGCTAATGGGTTTCCATGGATTAGGTGCTTTCATATTTCTCACTAGCCTCAATCTAACAAAGGATTTATTGGAAACCCTTTAAAATTCCATAATCTTATCAATATTATTCATGAATTCTAAAAAACCTCTCCCATGGAGATGAAAATATACATAGAATATTCCGCCACTGGATAAATGAAAATAACTATTATGACAATACATGTACATAAAAAACCTGTAAAGAGATATACCACAGTGGACAGTGGATATTCAAATGGTGGGTTATGGGAGATTTCCCCTCTTATTAAGTAGCACTGTAATTATTCTTTAAATAATTTTTAAGAGTCTCTTGTTAAAGGCACCTATCAAGTTCGTAGGGATGGACTGCAATAAGAGATTCGAAAGATAAAGTCTGTGTCCTTTGTAGGCACGTTCTTTCAGGCACTGAAGAATGGCATGAGGGGCTCCTCGAGCCAGTAGGCTGCCTGCCCAAGTTGGCCACAAGCCTGGGGCTACAATGTCATGCAGCCGACAGATACGTCCAGGCATGCTGGTGGGCCAGCAGACACTTAGGCGCTAGTCCCAAGCTGGGAGTGGGTGGACCGACCTCTCTGAGCATCCATCTGTGCCAGTCCTGGTGCCAGAGGCCCCATACGTGTTTATCTCTAATCCTCACAATGACACCCAAGGCAGGCAAGAAGCTAGATAACTTACCCAAGGTCGCACAGCCAGAAAATGGCAGAGCCAGGGCTTGAAGCCAGGTAAGTCAGTCTCCAGAAAGTGCTCTGAACCAGTGGAGTACAAAGATGTGGTCCCCACACAGCTCACAGACAATGTAAAAAAATAAACAAGGGATATTTCATGTCAGGCGTGAGGAGTACCATGAAGGGCAAGGACAGGAGGATTCAGGAGTGCAGAGCAGAAAACCCCTATAAAGGGCAGAGGTGAGATTTGACCTGAGAAGTACAAACCTGTCCCCTTTCCTTCTCCCCCTCCCCCCAGGTGCCACCTGGCTCCAGAAAGAGGCAATGCAGGAGCCAACGCAGCCTCCAAGCCATTGATATCTATGTGATACCCAGAGACATTAAACCTAGGGATGCTTAGGCTGCTGGCCAAACAAGGAAATCCAAGATAAACCTGCCATTCTGTCATGACCTCATCCTGCTGGGGGACAGACAGAAACAATGGCAAAGCGGAACAGCCCTGCTATGTTTTCATGGCACCTTTCAGGAAGAGATGAAATTCACTGTCAGTCACACCTCTCTGAGGCTGTACCCTGTAGTCCAGAGCAGGGGCTCTCCTGAAGGCAATACCTTGGGCCCCCTGCAACTTCTCCAAGAATGAAAAATAGCAGTGCTTCCCCTCAAACTCTTCACACTAATTAACGGGAGTTCCTACATGACAGTGTTTTTCAGCAGTATTATTAAAATTAGGTATATAGCACTCGATGATGATTTCCTCAATTCCCACTCTCTACTGCAGCACTCAAAGGTACCTTGGTCAAGCTTGAACTGACTACTAAAGGGAAGCCCACACTTCACCTTTATTGCCCAAAGACGAGATGACCCAGCAATACGGCCTGCTCGGGCTGCTGGTTAATCCTCAAAACAGGCGAAATCTGCAGATCCATCACACCAGTGGTGTGGTTTCTCAAGATATCAGGTTTTTGATTTCTCAATTTTGTTTTCCAAACTGGTGGTCCTCTGGAAGCTTCTAGGATTCTATCACTGCACCTTCCCTTAGGTGTCCGATTAGGAACTTCGTTAAACTTAACATCTACACTTTGATGGTTTTTTTTAATTTACTTTGGTCCTGGGCTCTACCGTATGGCAGTCTTGAGCACTTACCTAGTACTTTACATAGACTGGTTTTATTCATCCTGGCATCAGCCTTGTTGGATAGGTGCTTTTGTCTACCATCTCTGCTTAGAGATGAAGAAACAGAGACACAAGGAAATTAAGCAACGTGCCCAGGGTCACACTGTTCCGGAAAGGCAGAGTCAAGAACCGAACCCAAACATTCTGACTCTTGAACCTATATCCTCAACCACTACACCAGACCAACTCCTCTAAAGATAGTTTAGGGTAACTTGGCTTCTTTGTGTTTTAAAAGAGGTACTCACAAATGGCAGCACCACATGAGGCATGTAAACTGAGGCACTAGGTCATGCGTGGACATCCCAACCTCAGTGCTATGACACCCACAGATGTAACTGGATTTTCTTGGAACCTGTTTGGTCAGCCCTCAAACTGAAGCAAGAGAATTCACCTTCCAAGATGACAGTAAGTCTAACCGCAGCACTTAGCTGGATTGACAAGTCTGGATGAAAGAAAGTATTCAGGTATCAGGTGCTTTCCAACTCAGCTCCAAGTGCCTTAAAGAAGACCCTCTGAGGAGCTGGGTCTCCTGCAACTGCTTATCACGGGGTCCCACACCCTTCCTGCGCCACACCGACACCCACACCTACAACACAATGCGGCTTCTTAGCCACTCGACAGACAGAGGAGGCTGCTGCAGGAGCCGAAATGAATGTCTCCATCATTTTTATCTAGATCCTACCTCTCCACACCTCAAGACCCAGTTCAAATCCCATCTGTCTAATTCCACTAACAGCACTGTCCTTGCAAAAAGTTACAGCTATGTCTGCCCCCACATCCAGGAATAAACCGAATCTCCAGGCTGCAGAGACCACACACATCACCCTTTTACATAAGGATCTCAAGCTTCTGACTGCAGTGCCTTCCAACTACTCTACTTGCTCAGAATGACACAAGCAGAGCGCTCACAAACAAAGCACGGAAATCTGGAGCCGCATAAAGAATCCATGTCGCCCTTGGTAGGAACTCAGATGAATTTTTGCTGAATGAACCACAGATCCCCGAAAACAGATTTGCTGCCATTCTAACTTTATGATCCTGAAAATGTCACAGAATGACATGCCTTTCTACTTTGCCTTTCGCCTTGCTTGAACTATTTTCAGGTATACTAAATATGGCATTTTAATAAGGACAAAAAACACCAACCCAACAGCTTCGAGGCCTCTCCTATGAAGAAACGCTTCTTGTTTTGAAACTTTTCAAAAAAGCTCAAGTTTGCTTCTTCACTGTCTACTTTTTAAAATTCCAGACAGCAATTCCAATCACAGAAGTCTTTGTGAAACTGTATTTCTGTGATTTTTTTTTTTTAACTCAAGTAATGTTATTGGAAGGAAGCAGAAAACCGCAGTACCCAAACAGAAGTGACTAATGCTGGTAGCAAGTGCTGTAAGAAATAAGGCCCCACAGAGAAAGAGCCCGCAGCCCCACAGTGGCCTGTTGTGTGTCACCACGGCCAGCACTATTTGGAGACCAGCAACCAGGTTTCCCAGCTCTCTTGATGTGTTCACCAAAGTAACCAGGTGCAATTCCTTTCACAGGCAATCTTTTGCCAAAGATGATAAAAAAAAAAAAAAATGTAAGAAGAACAAAAACCAGGGGCACCTGGGTGGCACAGCGGTTAAGCGTCTGCCTTCGGCTCAGGGCGTGATCCCGGCGTTACGGGATCGAGCCCCACATCAGGCTCCTCCGCTATGAGCCTGCTTCTTCCTCTCCCACTCCCCCTGCTTGTGTTCCCTCTCTCACTGGCTGTCTCTATCTCTGTCGAATAAATAAATAAAAAATCTTAAAAAAAAAAAAAAAAAGAAGAACAAAAACCAAAGAGAGGAAGAAATTCAAATAAAACCCTCAATTCAGGGGCGCCTGGGTAGCGCAGTCGTTAAGCGTCTGCCTTCGGCTCAGGGCGTGATCCTGCCGTTCTGGGATCGAGTCCCACATCAGGCTCCTTCGCTGGGTGCCTGCTTCTTCCTCTCCCACTCCCCTGCTGTGTTCCCTCTCTCACTGGCTGTCTCTCTGTCACATAAATAAATAAAATCTTTAAAAAAAAAAAACAAACCTCAATTCAGTAGAAGGTAGAAGTCATACTGTATGGTCTATGCTCCATTATATTGCAGCTCTATTTTTAAAGAACTATGTATGTCCTATTGTCTGATGTTACACATTCCAGGTGTTCTCAAAAAGTTTTACACGAAGATAGACCAGTGACCTAACACTAAACTCTTTGAATTCCTCCACTATCATTTCAACATGTTGTCGGCACAGTTTCAAAACTGGTATGTGGTTCCTCTTTGGAGCTATAAGGATGTTTGCTCTGGATCCTGAAGAGTCAAAATGTCTTACTCAATCATTTAACTTTCCTTATGTTTATTCTTTCAATTCTCACTCACTCACCTTTACCTAAAAAAAAAACATTCTGGTAGGAATCATTAATCCAATTCCCACACCCTCTACCTGCAAAAATAACAGCTCTAACTGCTACCACTCACTGCCCTCTCCAGCTTACAACATGATCAGTAATAACAACTTGTTTGTGAATATAAAACTGTTCACTTCAAAAGCAGCAGGGGTTTGTTTTAGCCCAGTCTTACAAGATGTTTCCCTGACAATGAAGTATTAGTTACAGCTAGGTTGATAAGAGCAAATTTGGGACGATGATATTATTATTTTCCCAAGGGCTAGTATCTTTTCCATCAAGGTGGCTGTTATTTAAATAAGAGACTTATTTTTCAAAAACCATGAAAATATAATCAACTGTCAATTAATTAGGGATATTAAATAATGAATGTATACCAACAATACAATATAAATATGAATAATATAAAAATAATGATAACAATCTTTTGGGATTTACATCCATTTTCCATTTTCCCACATAGCAAAGAAAATAAAGAATCAATGCACTTGATTCAATAACCAACGAAAATGGTTCTGAGTTGATCATCATCCTTTCCCCGCTAGCCCCTTAAAATACACGGCAATAGTAGCTTTGGGTCCAGTAACTGCATTTCTAAGAATTAATTTTAATGACGCAATCGTGGATAAATCTTAAAAATCTGTAAGAATGTTTTCACGTGGCTTAAAGTGTGAAAATGGGAAACAATCTAAGTAATCAGCAATGGGGGCTGGATGAATAAATCAGAGTACAACCATAAAATGGGATGTTGGACAGCCACTAAAAATCATGCTATGATGCCATTAGTTGTGAAAGGCCTTTCAAGTCATTTACATTTGCAAAATATGTTGTCTTTCTTTTTTATGAATGACAGCTTATATCCACTGAATAACATCACTTTCATGAACTTGCATTCTGACAAGTACTTGAACAAGAGAGAATAATTTCTATAGGTAAATGCAGATCTGTATAAATAGAAATTATACAACTGCTTTCAAGACTAGTCATCTTCTAAGAGCCCACAGAGAAAGTAAAATCCTGACAAACTGGAGGGCTACTACTTAAGGGAGACAGAAGTTGCAAACGATGCTAAAATTTCACAGTCTTCTGTGAATGATCTCAGTTCATGCAGATCACACTCAACTCTGCATCTCATTACCTTTACGTAGTTGGGTATTGCCACGCTCTCGTCCATATATGCTTGTTATCTCCCCAGTTAGACCAGGGTTAAAGCTAGGGTCCTCATCTCCCACTACAGCAAATGCAAATGGTTACTGTCTGCCTGGCATGTCTTTCTCTCTTCTGGCCAAAAGAACCTTCCTCCCCACCACCACCACCAGACCACTTCCACTGAGAAGCTGCTCTTTCTCCATTTCCAACTATGTGTTACCTGGTGACTAATCCTGTGCCCTGCTTCACTGGTCTTGGGGGCTGGCAGGTGAGCAGATACTGGCATACACTGAAGCTAGGGGAGAAGAAAGCCCTCTCTTCCCTTCGAGTTGCCCAGCTGGGATATGGGAAACTTGGATCTGCCTGAGACCACACTTCTGCCAAAGGCAGAAGAGATGTGGTCACAGGGAAAAGATGCCACGGGAACAGAGGGGAGTCCAAGTGATACCTAGGTAGTCCCTGGATCTGGAGTCAACCTTGGCCTCACTTGGTACATGCACGAACCAGTAGGAGTTGGACATCTGTCACTTTCAACTGGAATAGTCCTAACTGGTCCACACTCACTCACATTAGCCAGAGATAGGACTCTCCGTTCTGTGCCGCATTCATGGCCACAAGGTCCAATCAGTGCCCGCCAAGCCCTCCAGGTAACTGGGTTATCACCTTGGAAGTAAGGGGCACACAAGATCCAATTTGCTGCATCCTTCTAAAATACTAGCGTCTGTGCTAAAGAGAAGGAACTGGCTCATTCTGTTTCTTATGAAAAATAGTAAAATAAATCAAAACCACACAAAAACAGGAATTCTCTTCTCAGGAAAAATTGTTGTTAGTGAAATAGACAAGTCTGCCCTTTTCTATCCCTGCCTTCTCTGACAGAGTTACAGTGACTCAGTTTGACTGTTTGTTTTTAATGAAGCAGAAATTAGGATCACATGCAAGTAAGTGTTTTCTCATAAGGATGACACGAATTGTTCTAAGCACAGCACTAAAAGCCCTGACTCAAACCAAATGCCACCTTCTTAATCACTAAGACACCTCCACACGGCACCCCAGTTTCCCATTTAAGTACCTACCAAGTCCCTCCCTTCCTAGATGTCTGACACCCAGTTGAGCTCATGGATTAAGGTGACACTCATAAACCATTCTTAGCAATAAATGTGCTGCAACCACAATAATGACTGTAAAGTAATTGTTACTCATGACAAATGAGTTTTCCTGCAGGGCCCAAGAAATAAAAACATCACAGATGGCTTTCTGAGTCAAACCAACGTATATGACAGGCCTTAAATTGGAGAAACCGTGCACGTGACGTTTTCATGGGCAAACGATTGTAAATAAATTAATCCCACTCTGTCAATCCTCCACATACATTACTGGAACCTACGAATAACGGAGCCTCCGAAAAGGGTGCCAAAATAACCAGCAGTCAGTAATGCAACATCCAGGGACAGACCATTTCAGATAAGCATCCTTTATGAGTCATGATCACACTCCGTATGGATTTTCTCTCCCCTAAGACCCATCCAGTTAAAGTCAGTCACTATACAAAAAGCAAAGGTAATATCTTCTGTTCGAGTCAGAATTCAAAGAGAATGTTTGTATCCAATAATATACATGCTGTATAGCATGTAAAAAAAGTAAAACAAAAACATTGACCAGAACCAGTAAGATGTTGAGCTTACAAATGAAAATAATTTTTATTTTACCTAAATAACTCACATGAAAAACCCAAAAGCAGACTCGGTATTACTGGTTAGAGATAAAATTCTACTCCCCCGTTTCCAAATTCCAAGAAAAGGTACTGGAGGTGTTTGCCCATTAAGAGCATCAGTTGGAACACTGCCCGTATTGAATGGGTGTTCAGATGGGATGATGAAATCCAGAGAACATAGGGTGCATCCAAGAATAGCATCAAAAACAAGGTGTTGCCCAACCTTGTCCTATAGTGAACAGGTAGTTGAACACCTACTCTGTCCTAAGGCCACCAAGCAGCTGCTTGGCCAATGCTTTATTTATGCCCTACCCTGCCCTCTCTTAGTTCACACTAATGTAATATCCTGTCACTGGGCCACTCCCAGCACCTCTCCAAAGCAAATTTAGGCCAGATAAGCTAGACGCTAACAAAAAACATGAAATGTGACAGGAGAAGTATCTTAGCGACTTTGGGTCACCAGATTTGGCAAATAAAAATGCAAAATGCCTGATTAAATCTGAAATTCTGGTAAACAACAAACAATTTGTCTCACACAATATTTGGGATATACTTACACTAGAAACTTATCCAGTATTTATCTGAAATTCAAATTTAATTGGACATCTGTATTTTATCTGACAGCCCTACTTAGGGTAAACATCTGTTGCTGACTACCCATCATCTATTCCCATTCCTTTTCCAACCATAATCCAAATTTCCTGGAAAACACGTTCCCCCACTTTCAACCATGTGGGGTATCACGTGGGGTAGTCAGCCCTGAATTTACACAGAGCAATGAAATGCAATGAGCAAAGAAACACCAACTGTTGATGGGAAAAACTATTCTTTATTCTCCTAAGGATAAGAAAGCGTGAGACAAAGGAAAGCATGCCAACTGCCTTAAACCAAGCCCTTCCCTGCCCCCTTTGAAACACCAGAAAAGCCAGGAACAAGGGAGAGGTGGTGAGAGCCAAACAGTGTCAGCTATGGCTACAGCAGGTATCCCAAAATCAAACTGGTCAAAATCCACACTAAACTAACCAGAGACATCCATGCTATGTGGCCTATGAACCACACAGTGTGTTACCCATTGACAAAGCTCTCTAAGGTGGGTCTTTCCCTCTTTCTTCCTATAGTATAGGCTGTGAGGGTTGTTGTTTTTTTTTTAAAGGAAGTATTATTCTGAAAAAAATTCTAAAGGCATAAAACTTTCCACTATTAAGCCAGTTTAGGCACTCCGCTTTGCAACAGGGAAGCTAAAATGAACACTTTTAACAAATAGCCTCTACTTTGTTCAAATTTTGATTCCTGGTATTGTCCATTGCTTTGTATGAGAGCCTAATTCTTCCCTCCAACAGTCTCTTTTTCCCTACGATGGAGTGTATGTATCCCCACCAACAGGAAATGCAGGTGAGCTTTTGGAAGTTTGGAAAAATGACTATAGAGACCAAGTCCAACTATTTCAAACTTTAGCACAAGGAAAAATTTTAATCCAATGATACAGATCATTCTTCTAGCAGCAATATTTGCCAAATATCTTAAGGAAAGATTAAATGGTATTTTTAAAAAGATTTTATTTATTTATTTGACAGAGAAACAGCTAGAGAGAGAACACAAGCAGGGGGAGCAGAAGAGGGAGAAGCAGGCTCCCCACTGAGCAAGGAGCCCTACGCGGGACTCAATCCCAGGACCCTAGGATCATGCCCTGAGCCGAACAGACACTTAAGGACCAAGCCACCCAGGCGCCCCATTAAGGAAAGATTAAAAGAAAAACATTCTTCCTTAATTGCACAAAAGGTTTAAAAGGAAAAAAGTATTTCGCAACTACTATAGCACTTTCAAGTCTGAAAACTTAGAAGGCCTTAGCCTATTTAAATAAATCATGCTGTTCATAAGAAACAATTTCACTTCTCTCTCAATGAAACTAAAGTATTTGTCTTTGATCTTACAGCAGAGTCCCTCAGGCTCACAAAAGTACTTTTATTTGTACTCCCTACTTATTTATTTAGGATATGTACATCCTTACAGAGATGGATCTCAGAGATCATCTAAAATCAAGTTCAATATTTCTTAGGTTAGGGAACCTGCTAAGCCAAGCTAATCCCAACTAGGACTTGAATGTGGCCTCTGAGGACTCTTCCCATGGCACCCTGTGGTTTCCCCAACATCATGCCTACGCTTTGTCATTGCTGAATCTGAAGACAACGGTGTCTCTCTTCTGTTTTCTAAATACCAGTAACTTGCTGTCCAGCGTCTTGGTGAGGTCTGAAACAAAGCCTTCCCAACACAATAATCTCTGAGAAGTGTCTTTTGTTTTAGATAAATACTGACCCTAAATAATGCATTAAAAGCTCCTATAAGTTTTAAATTGGGTAACAACACATATCAGAGTAATTAAAAAAAAAAAACCAACAAAACTTTTCAAGTCCACCTACACCAGAATATTTGATGAAAATATATAACAACAGAAAAAGCATATATATAAGCACATAGGAAAAAACACGAAGTTAGAGGGATGAGATTTTCCATGGGTCTTTCTTTCCTTTTTTAAAAAAATCTAATTATCATTATAAATTATTTTTGTAAAAAGTATATTCTAATACTCATGCTCGCAATGAACAGAAAGACAGAGAATAGGTTTTCTACACAGGACAAAAGAATGTCAGCAACTTATCTCAGACCCACAGCCAAACACACATACCTAAAATTTCCGAGGTCATTTACTATCTTCATGCTCACTTCTGGCCATCTCACAGACAGATACGCCCCCATTTAGGGACAGGTGATCAGAATTTCTTCGTGCACTTCCTCTAGTTCAAGTCAGCTCAGCTTACTGTACTGTCCAGGCAGCCATGAGCCAGAACTGCAAGGCCAAGGCTTGCGGCCTCACATGAGGCCCGAGTCCTGTGCCCAAGTCCTTCTGTCCTTGCTGGGCTGGCAAATGGCAGAGTGTATGTAAGTCAGGGCACCTGAGCCCTAAGAGCGACAGGGCGGTCAGGACACTCAGGACACTGGAGATAACGAAAAGGGCTAGTAACCCAGAAACCCAGATGTCTATGCTCTCCTTTCCCAGGATCATGATGCACACAGGCCCTGCAGAAACCCAGGAATGATGTCCTTTTTTCTTTTTTTGCACCGTTTGCATTCGTTTGCACTAAATTTCCTGTACTCATTCCTTCCTTGTTTCTAAGCTCTACTTAACTCTGAGAACAGTCACAATCTAGTGAAGTAAAGGTCAGACTTCATGGAAAAAAGGGGCGTCAGTCCCCCAGAAACAAATATTCTTTTGTCGAGATCTCCCACACAAAATACGGTCATCATGTCAGCCTGGAAATGCCAACCTGTTCACAGCTGCTGTGTACAGTTCCGACTAGACCTATCCCCACGCACCTGGGGCTGGGATAGAAGATGGGGAGTGAAGGTTCATACATCCCTACAATCGATTTTTTCTACCTCCCCCCAAACTCACAGGGGCAGAAGCTAAGTTTGGGTGAGGAAAATTCTCTCAAAAGACCTACTGTTGTAAGAATTATGTGTTTCTAAAACCTACTTATTTAAAATAATAAAAGGGGCGCCTGGGTGGCTCAGTCAGTGAAGCATCTGCCTTCGGGTCAGGTCATGATCCCAGGGTCCTGGGATCAGTCCCACCTCGGGCTCCTTGCTCAGCAGAGAGCCTGCTTCTCCCTCTGCCTGCCACTCCCTCTGCTTGTGCTCTCTCTCTCTCTCTCTCTGACAAATAAATAAATAATGTCTTTTAAAAATTTTTAAAAAACAAAAAATAAATAAACCAATAAAAAAAATATTTTTGGATTCTGGGTGTGGAGGCAGGCCATGCCTAAAATCTAGAATGGTAGGGCTTCTTGATTCTTAATAATAGCACTTAGCCAAATCTTTGATATTATTATGAACACCACCCTCCAAGTAAAGTCTAGACCATACTATCCTTTATTCACCCAGTGACCAAAAAAGGCATTTTCAGTCCTCACGTACAAACCCCGAATATATGACACAGCAACATTCTGAGATGACAAGCTTCAGGTAAAGCCTAAAAAGATCTCACCCCCTATTGTTATTCTTCTCAAATGACCTGATGAAATAGTGATGGGAGTACAAATCTAGACCCACAAGCAAAAAAGGTCACGAAGACACGTCAGGGAAGACTTTTTATTGTTGCAACAAGACTAAGCAGGTCCACCCTCGTGACTGCAGATGGGGTGACGGCCCTGGGCTCCATGCTTGGCAAGAAGCCTGCATGGCACTGCACGCTGCTGAAAATGGCAACTGGAAGCACTTATTTTTTATAACTTTGATTTTCGCTTATTTACTTATTTATTTTTCTAGTCATAACGACGTCCTTCTGCACTGGTTGAGTTGCCCCAGGCTCCATACTCTTTCTAGTGTGACCCTGACTCTAAGGAAGCAGGAAGGTAGTTTCCATTTTACAAACAAGGAAGCTGGAGCTTGCTGAAATTATGCAAGCTCATTAAGTGGCAGAGCTGTGATTCAAGCCAGAATGTCTGACTACAAAGCTCATGAGGACGAGGAAAAAAAAAAAAAGCAAAAAAAAACAAGCTCACGAGTACTCCCTATGACGGCTTCCTGCCACCGATGCCCTCGTATCTGCCCACCTGTCGGTCATACGGCGCAGACACAGCCAGCAGACCCCGATTTCCGCTTTCAAAACAGCAGAGGAAAACTGCAGTTGGCAACTGTAGGAACCACCGCAGGGAAGACCATTTTCCCCTGAAAAATAAGTGTCATTGGCCAAAAGGGGGAAACAATTCAAATGCTCATCAGATGATGACCAGATAAACAAAACAAGTATAGTCAGCCTTAAAAACGGAACAGAGTGCAGGCAGGTGCTGCAGCGTGGATAAACAAACCTTGAAAACACCAGGCCAAGTAAAAGAAACTGGTCACTGAAGACCACATAATACTTGATTCCATTTATATGAAATATCAAGGAGGCAAACCTACAGAGACAGAAAAGTAGATTAGTGGCTGCTTCAGGCTGGGGAGGATAAAGGCACGTGTGTGTGTGTGTGTGTGTGTGTGTGCGCGCGCGCGCACGCATGTGCACGTCTCTCTCTTTCTCTCAAATAAATAAATAAAATGTTTTTAAAAAGTAGTGTTTCTGTCAAACCGTTGTTGGGAGAATGAAATGTGGACAGGGCTCACTTAGAACAATGCCTGAGCCTGAATAAGTGCTATGCAAATACATGCAAATGCATCTCAAGCATTCTATAACCCAGCTTCTGAAGACGACAACAGCAACATGGAAAAACCTCATTATCTCCCACCAAGCGTCCTTTCTCAATCACTTTTCCCCCATTTATTCATCTTGAGGTTCTAAGTTCTAGGAAGAATAAAACACGCTCCGTGCCCTGGAGGGTGGGCCTCCAGGGAGAAATAGGCCAGAAAACAGAACAATGACTATTCTCTGCCAAAATCCATGCATAATAAATGGTTGAACAAACATGCTTGTTGGGCAGCCAAAGCAGCAAGTGAAAGACCCTGGACCAGACAGGCTGGTGTTCCACAAGCAAGCCTGCAATTCTCCTGTTAAAAAGCAGCCAGTGCCCTGAGGTAATGCTCGGCTGGCGTTCACCCTTCACCCGAGGCTGCCCTTTCCAAAACTGCCTCAGACCCGAGAACCACCGAGGCTCTTCCTTGTCCTGCTTCCTGGTGGCTCACCCTCAGGCCCTGGCCACGGTATCTCCTCACCATGCCTGTTCCTCAGATGTAAATCAAAGACTCTGAGGCCAAAGCCTGAATTGACAATGCTGGCCAGGAAGCTCTGGGGACAGTGTGAAGACGACAGACAGGAGGCACCCATGCCTTTCCCGCACGGGAGGGAGGAATACACTGTGTGGTCTTGACGAAAGAGCCCTGGATGGTCCGATTCAGAACAGGGCTCCATGCTACACTCAACTTCAGGGGGCTGTGATAAATGTGTGGTATCTCCCCAGCCGGACCCCCCGCGTGCATACTCACATGCTGGGGATACAGTGCCCACACATGAAAGACATTTAAACTATCATACAAATGCAGTCTGTTTTTAGTAACTGGACCTGAGTCTCATATCTTTGGATAATTACTTTAAAAATCTCCCTTCACAAATGATAAAAAATTCAAATGAAGTAAGAATTCCATTTATACTAGGTCTTTCAGATGAGCTTTAATTAACATTACAGTCCCACTATCAGAATGGGTAAATAACCTGTAGTATAGACACATGATGGGATAGTGAATATTAAGACAGATCTCTAGCTACCATTATGGAAAAGCATGCTTTTAAGTAGGAAAAAAAAGAATGTTAAAGTAACATGTAAAAAATATCTGAACCAGGTTTGTACATGCACAGGTATGTATGTCTGAAGGACAGACCATGAACTGAAAAGGCGGCTCACACTCTGGGGGCACAGGCAGGATCGGGAGTAGAGATAAGAGAGACTGTCACTTTGGCTGAATTTCTCAAAACAAAAATGTGTTTAAGTATAACTTGGGTAATTTTTTAAAAGGAAAAATAGAAAAAAAGAGAAAAGAAACAATAGATACTTTTGCATGTAAATATACAATCATCTATGAATAAAGTAAACCTAGTTTATAATTTTAAATTCTTCTTCCCTTTATTCTGGTCAGAAGGGGGCTCATTTTCCACTCTCTAGAGATCTGAAAAGATGATAATATTAAATTCTGGTTCTGTGTGACCTTAAGAAGCATGTAAAGAATAAAAGACCCCAAGCCAAATCTTAAAATATATTAATAATGGATGTATGATTTAGAATGTGGTGTTTCCAGGAGAATCATTTCTCCTGGGTTTATCTGACTAAGCTTCCTTTCAAGTTTATTTGTGGATGATGGTGATACCATTAGGAATGAACTTGAGGCTGTGTTTAAATAATTGCAACCAACTAGCTCCTCTGACATCTCTGTATTCACTATTGACACAGTTAATCTGCTTAATTACAGTTTTGTTGATATCTCAAATTCCCCTATTTACTTTGCATCCTGAAAAGTCCTTTGAAACCTAAACAGTCTACTACCTCTCCAGCTCTGTTTGGAAAGGTTACAATCTTATGATTATTTAAGGAGGGGAGGGGCATACTTCCAGCACTGAGTGGAATGTGAAAATAATCTAGGAATAGATAAATACACTGAATTATTCTCAGCAACTTTTGCTCTCTTGGGTCATCATTGTTCAGTCTGAGGAAGCGATTTCTTAGAATTTGTAGTAAGACTGATAATTAAATACAGAGAACAAAATATATTCCAAAGTGTAATACACTGTATGCGTACCCACTGTGGTGGGCAGAGTACCACCACCTGCCACACAGTATGTTCTCAATAAATATTAATTGGTTGGGTAGTAAGGAGGGCACGTATTGCATGGTGCACTGGGTGTTATACGCAACTAATGAATCATCGAACTTTACATCAGAAACCAGGGATGTACTGTATGGTGACTAACATAATATAATAAAAAAATATTATCATAAGTGGAAAATAAATAAATAATAAATAAATAAATATTAATTGGTTTACTGCATAGGATAGAAGTACCAGATGACTTAAATAATGGAAAAATAAAAAAATCATTTCTATTTCTTTCAGCAAATATTATCTGAACTCATATGTGTGCCGGGCATTGCCCCAGATACTGGAGAGTTACAGTCAAGGTGAGATTTGTTTTTTGTCCTTAAGAGTTTACAGATTAAAGAATGAAAATAAAGCATAAGCACTTTCTGTTGGGGCAAAACATCCCGGGTTGTCTTGGATGTTGGAAATATCCAATGCTCAAGTTCATATCAAACTAGTTGTACTATTATGTCTAACCTAAAAGCATCCATTTCCGCCTTTGACCACCCAGTAACATTTTGATTATCTTAACAGCGTGTTCAACATCAGTACCGAGCTCAACCAATATTTCCTCATACCAGTATGTGGTAGGCATGAAGGACAACACCAGGTCCATATTCTAAGAGCTGACTTGTTAGGGAAATGAAATAAGTCCATTCATTCAATGACAAGCCTTACATGACATTTTAATGGACGAGAGAAAAGATCGAGTGCCAAATTACCCAGACAGATCGAGTTAGTCTGGGGATCCGGGGTAACAGGTGATCCTTTCGAGCTGGTTGGTCCAATTAGGTGTTAGAGAGGAGACGGGGTCGGCTGAATGTTAACAGACCAATCGAGAGAGGAACACATTCTAGGCCAGTGAGAGAAATGACACGCTACTCTTCATCAGCAAGTCCAAAGACAAGGCAGTCTGAAGAACTATGCAGAGGCCATGAGCATGAAATAGAAAACTGGAGAGAGAAGCACCTTCATGATCATAATGGGCCGCCTTCAGGCCTGTATTAACATATTCCAAAAAATCACTGCTCGGTTATATCCACGTATGCCTTGTCATGAAGGTAACAGCCTGGAAAGGGATACAAGTCCCAAGTAAGTGCAGTTTAACTCCTTGACATTTGTATTTTTAAAGAGTTCATATGAAGGGCAATGGCATTAGCATAATACTGCCTCTGGACTTTGGATTTTTAACCAAACGTTAAAAATGAGTCGTTTCTCTTGTCTCTGTGTGTGTTTCCCTCACTCCCTTGGCTCATTTCTCTTTTCTCTTCCTTTATTTTTCTCTCTCCGCCCTTTTCTGTGTAAGTTAAAAAAAAAACAACAAAAAAATCAATGCCACAAACCTGTACGTTTAAATTCAGCCCACATGACATTTCCTTCGAGTTTAATTGCTTCCATACAATTTATATCCGCTAGTCACGCTAGACCCCAGAGTATTAAACATGCTCTTTTACAAAGAAGCTCTTGTCCTATAATAACCCCCATAATCAAAGTGCAGGAATTATGGGTAAGGCCCAGCCAGATGATGGGCGAAACAAACAGGTTTTTAAATTCACCCAAAGCAGGCTTCGGGCAGGAAGCAAATCAAAGCCAGCCACTCCACCATCAGGCTTGGGAGCAGAAACATGGGAGCACTAGCTCAAACAGAGGTCTGGGTATCTCTCCATGTCCAGCAAGTCTAAATGAAGTCAGACAGTTTATCTCTGGGTCACCATACACGCCACTTAGAGACACCAGGTTACATTCTCTCTGCTTTCAAGTCAGCCCATCCAAAAAAGTCCTACCAAGGGTCCCTGTTCAAAACATCTTTAAGATGAAAAAATATCATTTTTCTTTGTTATTCTCAGTAGACTAAAATTACCTCTTCTATCTTCCTATAAACTACTCGGGCAGATTTTTCTGGCCATGTTCTACAGGAAAGGACATCTACAAACATCTCAAGGTGTCTTATAAACCCTTATCTTTCTGGACACTTGTTCAACCTACCCCATTATCCTTCTGTCCTCTAAATAAACCACCTCCCCAAAAGTTCACCTTTGAAATTTTACACCTGTTTAGAGGCCCTGACATGACTCCTTAGATCTCCCTTATTCAGGAAGCCCACTCTGCACAAGAACTGTGCCTATTTTTCTTATAAAATCCCTTTAAGCAACATTTTTGGTCCTCCTTATATTCAGATAAGTGCCTCTCTACCAGAATCAGAAGTTTCTAAAAAAGAAAACAAACAAACAAACAAAAAAACCCACCAATTTTTAATTCCATGCAATCTCTCCTCATGTTCAAAATCCGTTCAGAGCAAGAGCAAACAATCTGAACTACTCATCAGATCCACACACTCACATCTGAAAGGATTTATTCAGTGTTTCTACAGCTTACCCCTCTGCTTATGCTTCCTTGCTGATTTTCATAAACCAATGATTCTGTCTATGAATAAAAGTTAGAACCAATATACTTTGGATCAGATACGTTATTCTAGTCTTAGAAACTGACAGATGAAAACATTTTGCTTACTTCCAATGAGCTACTTTCGACCTATTGTAATAAAAAACCAATTTCTACGGCTTCTCTAAAACACACAAGGCCATTTGAGTTTTATTTATCTTTTGCATGCTGTACCTGTGTATTATTTACTATAGTAGTCTAGATCTGGACACACTCAAACCCATAATCTCTTTATGTATCAAGTCACTAGGCAAATCAAAGAAAAATCAGACTTTAAAAACATTCATTTAGAAGCTCATACTTACATTTGGGGAAGGGAACCTTATATTTTAATGGTATGAGATATTATTTATTATGCAATGTCCTTTTATCTTGTGCCACAATATAACTTTTTTGTTCTAAACTTGGCCGACTTTACTTTCACTGTACAAAACAGACATTGTTTTAAAAACTCATTTGTAATAAGTGTCAGTAAGTATGATCTTTCATTTCAGCTGAAACAACCCCGTGGCATCAGTTTACACCTCCATGCTCACTGGGAAGTTTATAATACTCTTTTCAAGAGCTCTGGAAACTAGACTCCGAATAGATACATACCAGTCAACCAGGATGTTGACCAGGGCTCACAAGGACCTTCAGAGAACTTGTAAAACTTAACTTGTTTCTAACGCTTTGCTTTAAGGGGAGTATGGAGAATGACTTTAATTAGTCACACCATGGGCCCTCCAATCCACACACGGGGTAAGTTGGACGTTCCAATGCATGTGCAACTGGGAAATCCGCGTCCTGTAATGGTATTCCACTGATTAACTAGGGCTGGCCAACTATTAGGTTAAATCAAAAGCACTGTGGCAAAACCTGACTTGCTTTACCGTGGCTAATAATTTAAAAAGGCCGTGCTGGTCCATCCCCTGCACCGCTCACCTGACAAAGTTTCAGGCGAAAGTTTCAACAATTCTGGATCTAACCTTTAAAATCGTTTCTTTCATGTTGACACTCCAAATGGTCCATGATTATTGACCCTACAATCTAATCTTCTCCTACTGTTAAATATCTGTTAATAATCACTGACTGCTCAATAGTCATTAAAATGTAAGCAACAGACAAATACAGAGAACAATGGATCCACTGTCCACTGTATGGGTTGTACAGCCCTTGGACCTTTGCTGAGAACTCTGCTTTCCAAAGCCCAAAGCATAGCCCTTGCTATCCTAACACTTACAGAAATGCGACATCAATAAGCTCGAATTTAATTTTTTCAGACCACAAATAACTAAACTTTTTAAAAAGCCTAAGTAAAGAAGCAATTGTATTTGTAAAACACACTTGGGTAGAGCTTTACCTTTAAGTATCTCATCCTTTCTCTCTTCCTACCTTTCCTTCCTTCAAGTTTTTCTACAATATATATTTACGGTTGGATTTTAGGTTAAAATGCACAAAAAGACAAATACAGGTTGGATGGTATAATTACTTAAGAGGAATTCATGTTTGCCAAAAGTTCTATATGCATAGGCTAGTATTTCACACAGTACATAAAACAAAGACCCATAAAAGTGGAAACAGTTGCACTAGAGAATGTGTCTTCAGAAAACCTATGTACTTTTATAAATAGCACTGAAGTTTACTGCTTCTTTTATGATTCTTGATCCCAACTACTAACTTTACATATTTATACATATCCCAAACCAGTAACAAGGCTACCAGGAACTCCCAAATCAGCAGAGACAGCAGAATGGCCTTTTTTTTTTTTTTTTTAAGATTTTATTTATTTACTTGACAGAGAGAGAGACAGCCAGCGAGAGAGGGAACACAAGCAGGGGGAGTGGGAGAGGAAGAAGCAGGCTCCCAGCGGAGGAGCCTGATGTGGGGCTCGATCCCAGAACACTGGGATCAAGTCCTGAGCCAAAGGCAGATGCTTAACGACTGAGCCACCCAGGGGTCCCCAGAATGGCCTTTTGACTACAAAATGTATCCAAGCCCAAACTCCAACTCAAACCAGTTTGATACAATCAAACATGTTCTATTTACCTTATACTGTGAAAGGGTAAACTGGCCTCACATTTACCTGCATAATTTTGGAATCCCCTTTGCCAGGTATCAGAATCAGTTTCCGCAAATGGAGAAAGAAAGATAGGGAAGATAAACGTTTATCTGAAACAACAGTTACATAATATTCTGAACCATAAAGTTTTAACTGATACTCACCAAACATAATCTGCTATTTTTATGGCCGCCATTAAGTATGACACGTCCCAGCAATAACAGTCCTGTGTGCTACAAACTGTGGCAAAGGTTTTACCACAGTCAGGACTGGAGACTGTAATTTTCCTCATGGCAAGGGATTATCATATCAATTAGAGTAATATTTTTACTCAAGTCTTTTAACTTATCTCGGTCAGTTATAAAACACTGATTTCAAACCTTGTTTTAACAGGATGTTTGAATAAGCAAATGTGTGGTCTTTCCATATGGCACTGGATCCGGACAGAGAGAGAACCATGCTCCTTAGCAGGGACATGGTAGAGTATACGGGAATTTGGGGGATGCCCCTTATCTAACGGAGATGCTTATTTTCTTCATTTTTCCCTCTTCAAAAAAAGACTGTAGAATTAGTACCCCTGGCCCCAGCCCTTGCCCTACCCTGGGGAAAGAAAACGGCCTCAGTGGAAAAACCATTCACTGAAAATTTGTCAGTTCTTCCTATGACACAGAATTAACCATTCTTCTTTCTTGCAGACAATTTTCTCCCCTGGATTTCTTGTACTATTGTCTGCATTTCCTCCAACCTCTCCGGCTGTCTCTCCTTTACAGAGTCTGGACTTTTCTTCTGACTCCATCTGTAATCTCTCTCTCTGGGATCTCAGCCATACCTGGATTAGAATAATTATATATATAATAATTATAAATATTTACATATAACATAATTAGAGAGAAAGTTCTGAAAATATACATACATCTCCCTTGGATATCTTAAATTCACCTCAAACTCAACATGTGAAAAACTTTCTCAACCTCTTCTAAACTTACTTCCTGCTTGTCACAATTAGAGGCACCTCTGTTTGTGCCATGGACAGCCAGCAACTTGCAAATCTTCCTTCTCACCTCTTTTCCTCACTCCCCATATTTAATCCATTGCCAAAGCCCGTCAAATTACTTCCTTAATATCCCTTCAATAGCTTCACTTCTTCCCTTTGCTAAAACCACCAAAGCAATCTCCCAGCGATTAAATCACTCTTATGAGTACTTTCATTCCAGAGTGGGAGATTATTCAAGTCACTGCTCCTGAATTCTGAAACTACAGCTAGAACGTCTACCCCCATTTCATCCCAGTATGGCCCGCAGCAGAAAGTCTTTGAAAACCTGATCAGTTTTGGAGTACCAAGGACATCAACTTTCCGAACCACAAAGCTAAACCCCAGTCTCTGAACCACAGTTACGCCACCAAAGCTTTTCACCCTGAGACCTCTTCATCAGGCATCACATCTAGTTCTCCATAATTTAACCCATATCTATACTCAGTTCTGAGGTTATGTGAGGGTCAGCAAGGAACAAAGACCACCCACACTGTGCTTCCCACAATACCAGAACCACCAAGTGATGTCATTATAAATGAAATCATGTAATGCATAATAAAATCCCTGGGAGATATACAAGCAATTGTGAACCGTGGTTACATCTGAGGAGTAAAACTAGTGGGTGGAGTACTTTTACTTTTCACTTTATATCCTTCAGCTCTGCTTAATTTTTTATTTTTTAAAAAGCTAGCTTTTAGGGGCGCCTGGGTGGCTCAGTCGGTTGAGCATCCAACTCTTGGTTTCAGCTCAGGTCATGATCTCAGGGTCCTGGGATGGAGCCCCATGTCAGCAGGGAGTCTGCTTGTCCCTTTGCCCCTCCCCCTGCTCTTGCTCTCCCTCTCTCTCTCAAATAATTTTTTTTAAAGCCTGTTTTTTAAAATAAACCTAGAAGAAAAATCGAGTCAGTAAGAGTGATGTCTGCTCACTTTAATTACATTTATCATTTGCTTGCATTTTCCACTTTTTGATGGGTTATCAATGGCATTGTCAACTTCTGAATCCTAGCCCACGTTTTTCATGGACAAATTGAGAGAAAGACAAATATTCGATATCACAATATTTGCAGAAATGCCACCCCGAAGGAATATATATCTTTACTAAAGAATCCAGCATGCTTATTTTTCTCCAGTCACCATGTTTTGCACTGAATCTATAGATGACAGTGCTTGCAGGTAGATTAGTCACAAGAAAGAACAGCATCTGGGTTTACCTCCAGTGTTCAGAATTGAAGTGTGCCAAAGGGTATTTTTAAAACAATGAGCACAGGGGCCATAAAGACATACATATATTATGTACTAGAAAATAGATGATAATCATCCTTTGCGCCACAGAACTTTTTGCGTATTAAGACTCAATATTCAACATCTTAGATTCATTATTTTTGTGAAGTTAGTGAGAGGTACAATAAATTAACTGGCTGATAGATACATAAAAGGCAGTTGAAAGGATGGATGGAAAAATAAAATGATACATAGGTAAATGGATGGATGGATGAAAAGGAAGGAAGGAAGGAAGGAAGGAAGGAAGGAAGGAAGGAAGGAAGGAAGGAAGGAAGAAAGAAAGAAAGAAAGAAAGAAAGAAAGAAAGAAAGAAAGAAAGAAAGAAAGAAAGAAGGAAGATGAGAAAAGAGAAGAAAAAAGAAAGTTAAGAGAAACATATCAGCATCTCTCAAAATACCCATGGAAAGGGATCAGTGTTTTTCTATTTTCAATCTGTCAAGACCAGTATGTGGTCCTATTGCAGATGCCTTGTACATAGCTTGGGCCACAGATGACTCATCACACTAATTTGGCACACCCAAATTACCGTGTTCCATTAGACAATCCCACTGATCACGTGCTTAGATGTCACAGCAGTATCATTTTGCATACAAGTTTCCAAACATTCTTGACTTCTGTATCTAGTCTGTCACCGGTGAGTTACATACACCTGCACACTAGTGTCAGTTCAGAGACCACACTTTGAGTCTCACTGAGATACCTGATCAGCCACTTCATGCTGGGATGCCATTCATTCTGATCAGTAGGGCATCCATCTAACTGGCCGGGTGTGTTGGCCAGACCATGTATCACCAATGTCAGACCACGTAACACCCTTGTAATAAGAAGGCTGGATATAATGATTAATAGTTAGGATAGTAGATGATTGATAATTAGATAACAGACTAGACAGGTAATTAATTAGACAGGGGCCATTCTGCTGCTCTACTGGTGTACAGCATCTCTAGATAAAGTGTTAACAATGGTTCTCTAAAACCAGGGATCTAGGGAAGATCAGAAGAACTTATTTTTCCATTTGCATTCCCCCACTAGTGTTTGGGTACGTATTACTTTTATAATTAAAAAGAGAAAATCGGAAACAATCTAAATGTCCCATCAATAAGGGATCAGTTTTAAAAAAAATTATGCTGCATCCTGTACGACAGAATATTATGAGGTCCTTAAATGAGGATGGAAGAATAAACACCAAGACATACTAAGTGAAAACAGGTGCAGCTGAGTGTGAATAGTACACTACCGTTTGCACCATACTGAAAATAGTCTAAGTGGGTATATACATCCACATGCTTATACTCGCACAGAGTTTCTTTGGAAAGAAACTGGTGCTCTAGGGAGCTGACCAGAGGACTAGGGGAGGGTGAAACTTCTCACAGTATATGCTTTGGTACTATTTGAATTTTTTATCATTTATATGTATTTACTACCTATTCAAAACCTTTTTTTTTTTTTTAATTTAAAGAACTTATCTGAAAACATTAACACGTGATTCAGTGTTGTGACTTCCTGTGAAAAGGCTCTCAACAGGCTTCACTAAGAGTTCAGGAAGGATGTGCTTGAGAGGGAGGCCCCGAGCTGCTCGGCCAGGTATCCTCAAGGTACAGGGCCTAGGTGGGCTTCGGTGTAATAACTGTGCTTCTGGAATCTCCACTTTGCCTCTGCCCAGTTGATCAGCCTCAGAGAAACAGACAGTATCCAAAACCACAAGAGAGTATTCTGGAAACAGCCAGACCCACAAGCTATTCATTTATAAGCAGAAATGGCAGACTGAGTGGAAGTGGGCCTGAGTCAAGAGTAGCCTCACATCCTACTAACTTGGAAAGCAAAGACCACCCACTCTTGTGAAACAGCACATACTAAATCAAATATTTGATAGATGGATAGGTCTATGGAGGGACAGATGGGTGAATGAATTGTTATGAAAAGTTCTATCATCTCAGACTTTTAAATCAGTATAAAATCCATAGTTCCTTAAACAACTAGGAAGATCTCAACATAAGAGACAATAGTGGGACCTCGTGCTCCATTGGGATAAAGCCAGGACTGGTGTATCTCAAAATGAGGGGTTGAGAAAATTGACATTGACTAGCAAAAGGTCAGTGTGCCCGTCCTAGCTGAGGTTCTAGAGCCCCAATGGGATGGACAGTCATCCACCAACCATCACTTACCTTTCAACCCAAGTCAGGCCAGACTTTTCTTGACCTCAAAAACACACCCTGAACACTTCTGCCCCTGAACTTCTCTTCCTACCCCCTCTTTCCTAGAAGGCCTCTTTGCTCACCTACCCACATTCCTCCCATTTTTCCAGGCTGCATGTATGTCCAACCATCTTTACAGAGACTTCTCTGCACACCCACTCCCTCTACCCATCTTCTCCACTGCGCCATAGTATGTGGAGCTATGATTCTAAACTTGCGGTCCAAGGGGCACAGACATGATGGAATTACATTCGCGAGCATGGCAGATTCCTAAGAGGACTTCTAGTGTACGAGCCTGCAATGCAGATGGCCACCAGGAAGTATCAGAGGAGTCCTTCCTTACCAAGCACCCACCTACTGGCCAGGCACTGTGCTCAACTTATACAATGACGAGCAAGACAATTATCAATCTTGCCCTCATGGAGGTGCAAAGAGAAATAACTAAGTAAAAACATGGCAGTAGTGCCATGGCTGGGGAGCCACGGGGCTATGGGAGAACAGCAGCAGGAGCGTCTACACTAGTGTGGGGGCCTGTGAGTCAGGGAAAACCTCCTGCAGGGGTGGCATCCAAGAGGACGCCTGAAAGGAGCACAGGAGTTAACCAGGCAAGAAGCAGGAAAATAATGTTCCAGGCACAGGTAACAGATTGTGCCAAGTTCCTGGGGCCAGCGGGAGGACAGCCAATGGGAGAACTAAGAGACGTTCAGCACGGCTGCAAGTTTCGGACCTGTAACCATAATAGAAACGACTGCCTTATTATGACACACCTCCCAAGAGCTTCCAACACACGGCGGGCAGCTGCTCTAGGCTCTAGTGCCGCAGAGGGTCCAGAGGAAGCTAGTTAGCCCGATTTCGTCTGTGTTCTCTCTGTCTCGCCCCAGCCAGACCGTCAGCTGCCTGAGGTCGGGCAAACCTGCCACGCGCTTCTCCCCTCACAGCATACTGCACGGGGCTAGCACACAAGAGAAGTTCAGTGATCTTTCATCGTCGATGCTGAAACAGCTAACGGTCCTTTTGGTGGCATGAAGGAAAGGTCTCAGGAGATCACGCACACATCCCTGCCACCACCATCTCAACCGGCAACAGTAACAGTAATAAATAAACTGTCAGCAGTGCTTACGGTGCCAGCCACAGCACTGAGCACTTTACGTATATTTCCTGATTACACTTCGTCATTCAAGCAAGTGAGTATCGTTTCTTCCTTTCGTATTTGTCATCTGCTGCGCCTGGATGGAAGGTTAAGTCCAGGAAGGACTGCATGCAAATTAAGAATACGCTGAAGGAAATTCGTGTGCCCTAAGGATCTGCCATAATCCTACTTCTTATCCTGAGGGGACTTTAAATGGAGAATTCTGGGTTAAGAGTTTAGCAATTACTGTCAGTTCATTCCTAAAGAAAATAACCCAAAACAAGAAAAACACAAGCAGTTCTCAAAGAGCATCCGTTTGGTAACCTAAGCTCCAGGCTTCAGTTACTGAGTTATGGCTAGGAGATGTCCCCACACCCTACCACACCTACCCCAATCTACAATTCCATCTTTTACGTCATCTCTACACCCCACATGGGGCTCGGACTCACAACCCTGAGATCAAGAGTCGCAAGCTCCATCGACGGAGCGAGCCACGGGTCCCTACGACTTTATCTTTACATGCTTCTTTGCTTTCTTTCTCCTACAGTTTTTGTAACTCCCCGACCCTCCAATTTAAAAAGAAATATATGGGGCACTTGGGTGGCTCATATGGTTGACTGTCTGCCTTCAGCTCGGGTCATGATCCCAGGGTGCTGGGATGGAGTCGCACGTGGGGCTCCCTGCTTCTCCTTCTCCCTCTACTGGTGCCCCTGCTTGTGCTCTCTCGCTCTGTCAAATAAATAAATAAAATCTTCCAGAAAAGAAAAGAAAAGAAACATACGTTTATTGCAGGACATCTGGAACATACAGAAAGTAAACAAGAAAAATCATCCAGAATTCCAGAAATGACCACTGGAAACATTTGGTATCTATCCTTCTAGCAGATACACACACATACACACACACACCTTTGAAAGTAAAATCAGGATTATGCTATTACCACAAGGTATTGTCATTGCTGGTTTTCTTGTGTTATATCCTACTTGTCTGGTATTTAGGACTTTTTATTTCCAAGTATTAATAATTCATTATTAAATCAAGAGATATAAATGAGAATATACTACATATTCACAAAGCACACTGGAAAAAAAACTGTAACTTGATTCGAATATTAAAATCTCAACTATAAAAATAATAACGAAAGGCACAGAAAAGGTTTCCCAAAGTATGATCTGTTAACCATTTCCGAGTGGATGTTTACAGATGAAGCTGGAATAAAAATATTCAAATCACATGAGTTTGTGAAATACTGGCTTCAACAAAAACAAACCAGTTTTTCTGATAAGTGACTCTGGAGTCTTTAACGTATATTGTGAAATTCCAAGAGAGGGACAGAGCATGCAACATATCCCACACTTCCTGGTCCAGAAACCCCATGTTCACAAAGCATCTGAATGAACTGGGGTTCAAAGAATACAGTTTGGAAAACACTGCTCTCCTGATATTTCAATGCACTAAAATATGCAGTCGCCCTCAGACCAGTGAAAGGGCCACCCTCTCAGAATCTGCCCTTCACTAATAAGCTCATTACTTTAGTCCTCAGTCTTTCAAACCACCTTTCAAAAAGAAAACCCTTCCCTGAACTGGTTGATTCTTTTTTTTTTTTTTTTTAAGATTTTACTTACTCGGGGCGCCTGGGTGGCACTGCGGTTAAGCGCCTGCCTTCGGCTCAGGGCGTGATCCTGGCGTTATGGGATCGAGCCCCACATCAGGCTCCTCCGCTATGAGCCTGCTTCTTCCTCTCCCACTCCCCCTGCTTGTGTTCCCTCTCTCGCTGGCTGTCTCTATCTCTGTCGAATAAATAAATAAAATCTTTAAAAAAAAATAAAAAAATTTAAAAAAAAAAGATTTTACTTACTCATTTGAGAGAAAGACAGAGAGCATGAGCAGGTTGGGGGGGGCAAGGGCAGAGGGAGAAGCAGACTCCCCACTGAGCAGGGAGCCCTAGGCGGGACTCGATCTCAGGACCCTGGGATCATGACCAAAGCCAAAGGCAGACGCTTAACCCACTGAGCCACCCAGATGGGTTGATTCTTTTACTTCCATCACCTTCTCCTGTGGTCAGATACATAACAGAAGAAGGAAGAGAAAGGGGAGAATGATATATAAGGCTGTAATTCCTCCAGGTCCTAACTGGTCAACAAACAAAAACCAAGACTCAATACCGCCTCTAACTCTACAGTATTTTAATTCTCATCGATCTCTGCAACGATAAAGGCAAGGTGAAGCACCCTGGCTCTTTTTTCCCTTGAAACTATTTTACTAACATTATTTAATTAACCCTCTTTAACAAGCCCTCCTCAGTGTACCTGATCCTGACATCCATCAGGTCATCTGCCATCCCTGTCACATCTGTGTTCCCTACAAAATGATACGTACTTATTAATGGTGGAAACTTTGATAAGAATAACATATAAATAGGCACTGTGGATATACTATCCATTTCTGGATTGTTTTTCTCATCACCTCTCCCCCTCTTCAGCACCAAGAGCTCCAAATTTGACCACCCAGATGGAGTTCAGAAGCAAACTCCAAAGCTCCATCCACCACTCCAGAGTTATCTGGTCACCAAGGAGACCTAATTACAGGGCCTAATTATGGGCACGTAATTGGCATGAGGCATCATGGTGCAGGGGCAGGAGTACAGGTTTTAGAATCACATAATTCTAATCCCATCGCTGTCACTCACCTGATACGTGACCCTGAGCCACTTACTCAACTTCATTGAGCCTCAGTTTCCTCAAGAACAAAATGACATAATAATATGTACCTACTGTTCACAGGGTCACTGTAAGGGTCAAAAATATATATATATATATTATATATATATATATATAATATATATATACACACACACACACATATATGAAAGCGCCTAGGTTTATGAAAAAAAAAGTTTCACACACACGTGTTAGGAGTGTGTGCCACAGGTGACTCTGGGGTTGTCTCTCTGGAAAGCACTGACTCAGCTCCTGCCTTGTCTGGCACAGACCAGGTCATCAACAGATGTCACTTACCCCCCTCCTCTTCTTTCTCCACTTCTTGATCCCTTCCCCCTCCCACCGCCACCTTACACACAAAATCGGCCCAAATAGTAGCTATGAGCCAGATTCCCAAAAAACTGAGAAGTAGACCGTCTTCAGAAGGGGTAGGATATCCTCTGCCCAGGATGCTGAAGTCACAGGGCACCCACAGTGGGCATTCCTATTCAGGTTTTTCAACAGGAAAATTGACTCAGTCTTTATTATAAATTTAATGACTTTCAATTCCAGATCCAAGTTGTCATTCAGAGCCATAACTATAACCAAGAGCACAACCAGCTTTTATCCTATTGCCAAGGTTTCTGCATCTGACTTTGGCCAGGTAGAGAGGGTATGTGTGTGGACAGAGAGGCAACCGGAGGCAAGAATGAACTTGTACTGAAAGTCCGCTAGGTGCCAGACACTTTTCAAATATGTTATCTCATCTAGTCTTTCAAAATATCATGAAATAGGTATTACTCTTACTAATAGGTATTTTACAGACAAGGAAACTGAGGCAGCTGGCAATATTTTTTAAGGACAAAAGGCCCCTCATGAAAACAACTATATTATATTGCCATCCAAAGGCAAACAGAAAAAAAAAACAAAACACCAGAGGCAGTTCTTTTTTAAGAAAATAAATTTAAAACAAAAACTTTTAAAATAAATATTTTCAAGTTAAAAAGTATCTGAACATTTTACCTCCCACAAACACTTCTTAATAAGTTACCCAAGCATGGGTGCCTGGGTGGCTCAGTCAGTTAAACATCTGCCTTTGGCTCAAGTCATGATCCCAGGGTCCTGAGATCGAGTTCCGTGTAAGGCTCCCTGCTCAGGGGGGAGTCTGCTTCTCCCTGTCCCTCTGCCTCTCCCCTGCTTGTTCTCTCTCTCTCTCAAGTAAATAAATAAATCTTTTAAAAAAAAAAAAGTTACTCAAGCATGTACTCCAGCAAAATGAGGGCATAAACCAAAAAAGAGGAAGACATTAGAAAAGGAAATGCTACTTCCCACCCATGGAGAGAAGTAAACAGAAGTGCCGGGATGACAGCTCTGTTGGAGGTGTAGAGAACAATCGGAATCCAGAATGGCATAGAAAGATAAAGGAATCTGGGCATAAAAGCTTAGGGAAACAAGACATGCTAGAACTGATGGAATTTAGAGCCTAAAAAATTTTGAGAGGCAAATAATATAGAAACAAATAAAAAGGCAATTAGAAATACTTGAAAAAATGATTCAGAAAGTCAAGGTCCAATTATGAAGAAACAAAAAGGTGACACAAATTTAAACAACTGGTTAAGAGCTTGAGGGGTGCCTGGGTGATGGTCAGTCAGCTCAGGTGATGGTCTCAGGGTGGTAGTTATGGAGCCGCGTGGGGCCCTGTGCTCAGCTCTGAGTCGGCTTGAGATTCTCTCTCCCTCTCCCTCTGCTCCACCTCACCCCTCCACTTGCAAGCTCGCGCTCTCTTTATCATTAAAATAAAAAATAAAATCTTTAAAACAAACAAAAAAGAGTCTGATGGAAAGAAAGAATCCATTCAACTTTGCTGCCGGATATATCCTCCTTTGATTGCCCAGGAGTCCTGACACCATACTGAATGTAACAAGTCTAAAATTTAATCTTAATATAAAAGGCAACATTGGGCCCGTGGGTGGCTCAGTCGTTAGGGATCTGCCTTCCGCTGCCATCATGATCCTGGAGTCCTGGGATCGAGCTCCGCATGGGGCTCCCTGCTCAGTGGGAAACCTGCTTCTTGGTCTCCAACTCCCCCCTGCTTGTGTTCCCTCTCTCGCTGTCTCTGTCAAATAAATATATAAAATCTTTAAAAAAAATAAAAGGCAACGAATTATATTTATAGAAATGTACTAATGTAAATGTTGTCTCTGGATTTTCAACTTTAATAATAACTTATGAATAAGAAGGTCAAGTTAAGAGCAAAGCACACTTTTATTGGTTATGGGTTCAGGGCTTTGGACGTTAAGGTGTCATGGACATAGTGAACTGGAGAACAGGTAGCCCCCAAACCTCCTTGATTTACAAAAGGGGTAATCTAGAAATACTGCCAAAAGTTGACAAAGGATAACAAAGGTGATCTAACAGACAAACTAAAAATGATATAAATATCAAATCTGGGGGAGGAAAAAAAAGTTTAAGGAGCTACATTCTCATTTTCAGTCAGAAGCTAGAAGTTGATAAATAAAACAAATTGTGGTAAAAGCATATTAGGGTTAAGGAAGTAACAGTCTAAGAATTAAATACAGAAAGAGTTAAAATAAAACCTAAAAGGCTCCCTCTGTGAGCCTTGAGGAGGTGAAGGAAACCATTGTTTTTCAACAAAAGTCCTTCTGTACTATCGATTTGTTACTAAGTGCATAGATCACTCAGACAAAAATAATTTTCTATGACACTTTTCAGAAAAGGGAAAACACTAAAATTACTACTAAAAATTGGGAGTGGCAGGCAAATGTTATCACTGAAATTATATTTAAGAGTGGGGATAAGGGCCTGGGTGGTTCAGTCGGTTAAGCGTCTGCCTTCAGCTCAGGTCATGATCCCAGTCCTGGGATCGAGTCTCAAATTGGGCTCCCTGCTCAGTGGGGAGTCTGCTTCTCCCTCTCCCTCTGCCCCTGTGCCTGCTGTGCTCTCTCTCTCAAATAAATAAACAAAATCTTAAAAAAAAAAAAAAAGAGTGGGGATAAAATATTTCTTCCTAAAGAATTTACTCAAATAAAATTCTTCTGTAAGAATATAAAGTCCTACTGAAGCCAAAATGTTTTCTTCTTTATAAATCTGTTTTCTGGTTTATGTGTAATAAATATTTATAATCATATTTTTTTTTAATTTTAATGTGATCAGTGGTCAAATCAGTGTGCAGGTGGCTGGCTAAGAGCCCACCACCTACATGCCCCCAGCCTGATTTATGAGTTAAAGGGCAGCAGGAACAGAGCAGTAATTTTCAGGGGCCATGTGTTCTAACGTCAACCCTCTCCATTTGTATAATGCCACCCTAAAGAAACACCACAAAGAAAGGTGTGACCGCTCAGAAAAGGTCCCCTTTAAGAGGTAACAAAAAGTCATTACATCATATACTTAGGAACAATCTTACCTAAGAAAATCACAAAAAGCTTTTTAAAGCTTCTTAATGGACAGGCTTTGTTTCCCATAAAGCTTATTGTTCAGCTGGGGAAGTGACAGAGGGGATAAAGGGGGGAGTGAGGGAAACGGAAAAGTGCTCTGTAAGTAGGTGTCAACAGATTAGAGGTCCAGTCCAGGGTCTACCATTAAATAACCACATGACTTTCCCAAAGTCACCCAGTCACCCTTCCCTGGCCTTGGGTTTTCCAGCCAAAAAAACAAAACAAAAAAAAATCAAACCTGACCCTGATCCAATTTAAAATCCTTCTGGGGCGCCTGGGTGGCACAGCGGTTAAGTGTCTGCCTTTGGCTCAGGGCGTGATCCCGGCGTTATGGGATCCAGCCCCACATCAGGCTCCTCCGCTGTGAGCCTGCTTCTTCCTCTCCCACTCCCCCTGCTTGTGTTCCCTCTCTCGCCGGCTGTCTCTCTCTGTTAAATAAATAAATAAAATCTTAAAAAAAAAAAATCCTTCTAATTTCTCATTTATAAAAGCCTCGACTGACAGAATCAATGATAGGATACCACTGCTGGCCCCATTTCACAGATGATGGAGCAAAATAGATTTTATGACAACTAATTCAGGGTCAGTTGCCACCATTTTTCAAGCTTCTATTTAATCCATCAAAATATGTTGCCTCTGGAGGCTATGTAACAAAGTATGACATGCAACATTTAACTTACTCCAACTTTAAACAAAGCCCTCCAAAAAACTCCGAGAACTCCTGGCAGATTGCTTGTCTTGAAAGACAACAGTCACGACGACTTTATTTCTTAAATTCCCTTAGTTTCTTGGCCAGAAAGTTTCCACAGGCTGCATCGAATCAGGCTAGCGTACTACCTACACATTTTTTCAGCTGTGGTCGTCACTGACTAACCAGTCAATGAAGATGTACTCTGCTTTGGGCAGCACAGTGGTTGTAGTTGGGGGGATGCACGAATGAACCTGCGCAACTTTCTCTAAACCCAAAGCTAATTTCCATTTTTGCCTTAGTTTCAATCATTCAAAACTTGTACAAAAAAGGGAATTTTTTTGCTTTTTTGGGGGCGGGGGGTCCTTTTTTCTCCTAGCTTTTCTCTGATATTAGGCAAGCCTAGCTCTTCGTATTTTTAATAACCACAGTTGTACTGACCATATATCATATATTTGTGTGCGTCTGCGTGTATTCATAAGCACAGTTTAAAAGTCATTTGGGACCACAAAAGATCCCCCTAAATTACTGTAAATTATTGGTCCATTTTCTATTTGCACTGATTACAAGTCCATTTCTATAAAAAGCACAATAAATATTCAAAACCACATTTACCCAAGTAAACTTAATCCAAGATTTTGGAGCTTTATGTACCATAGAAACTAACATCATCCTTCAAAACAGTATCATCACATTTAAAAACATGTCATGTTATTACATCACATACTTGAATTCCACCAGCCATTTACAAGTTAAAGCATTGAGTACACGTCCAGACTAACGCTCAAAGCCTGGGAGAAGGCCAGTTGTGGAATGACCATCAAGTCTGTTTCAGGACAAGTGCTTCTCAGCATCACACCAACCCCAGAAACAAAATAAAGAGCTCCTTGCACAAGGTGTCAACAGCACTGGGATGGGGAAGGAATAACTGGTCACCAGTATCAGCCAAAGAGTTGCCTATAGCAAACCTCATCCATTACTGTGTATTTGTTTTAAGAGCCAACTGACAGCAAAGTATCAAATATTAGTGCCAAAGAAAGGCTTGACTATATTTTTAAAAGAGCACATAATGTCTTAGAATAAGTTTTAAACTAAGGTTTCTCCATCAAAGCAATTTCGGCTTTAAAGTAAAGTCTAAGGAACGTTCTAAGAAGAAGAAGTTTCTGTCCATGGCAGTGAACGGCCAGCCAGTGCAGGCAATCCGGAACCAAGTGGTCCAGCTGGCACAGTCTCCACCCAGGCCATGAACAGCCCGGCCCCCCTTGACCTCACTGGTTACACTGCAAGCTCCAGCATGGTTTCTCCTCTGGAACCTAATTATCTTAGGGTACCACAACTAAAACAATCTTCTTTATGTCTGTGAATATATTTTCTTGTACAGGCTAATGTAAAAATCATCCCATCAGGAAAGCCCTAACAATGTGAAAGAGAAGAATAATAACAAAACAGGCTCCTGATCTGTTGGTATTTTAGGTTACTAAGTACGACACAATAAAACTCCTGACCCAATTTCCACACAATTGATTTTCCAGCCCACAGCTACTTCACCACGGAGTTGCTAATTACATCACTGTGCTGTGTGGTCATTACATCACTCAGCTGGGAGCAGTAAGGCCTACCAGGCAGTGTTCATTTTCCAGCTTGCTTTTCCTAAGAATGGAGAGACTGCAGACCACCTACACTACCAAGAGTCCCTCTCCTACCCAAGCCTCAAAAATGTTCCAGAATTTATCTCTGTGTCACATCCCAACGGACCAGGCTCTGGGGCATCTGACTTGGAGTGGACAGGTAAGGGGGTAAGGGTTTGGGTAAGGGTTTGTGCCCAGAAGTCTCTATCACTATTCCAGACTCAGGGCAAAGTCACCTCTGTGTTTCATGAGAATCATCCCAAAACTACTTTTTTTTTTCCCTCCTACACCACGAGTTTCCAGGTCCCCAATCTCCTGGGACTTCCAGAACCCTGGAAGAACCTCACCAGAAACGCTCTTCTTCTCTTTTACCATTCCGACACCCAGAGGCTCACTCCCTAATTCCAGCTTCCCAGATCTTTCGGAAAGAAACGTGGAGGACACACACACGCGCGCGCGCGCATGCCCGCACCCCAACAAGCATGCGCACCCTGGGCACCGTGACTGTGCCCCCGACTTCGGGCTGACTTACTTGAGGAAGTACCTCTGGCCAGTGGCCGTGAAGGTCATCTCCCAGCCCGGGGGCAGCGGCAGCTCGTCGGTCACATCGTACGACTGCTGGCGGAGGTGCGCGTGCTGCTGCGCTGGACTGCCTGCAGCACCCGCGCCGGTGCCCAGCTGCAGGGACGCGGGCGACGAGTGCGAGCGGACGTGCTGGGCGCCGCTGGCCAGCCGGGGTCCCGGGTGGCCGCCGGACGAGTCGGTACTCGACTGGCGCGAGTGCGAGCCAGAGTCAGGCTCCTTGAAGAACGACTCGGGCAGGATCTTCTTCCGCCACGAGCTGGGCTTGGGGTTCATGACCGAGTTGAAGAGGGCTTCGAGGTCCGTGTCTAGGTCCTGCGTGACGTGGATCACTTGCTGCCCGGGTGGCGGGAGCGGAGGGGGTACCGAGGCCGGATTCATCTTCTGCAAAGAGAAAGGAGGTCAGATCAGCCTTTTATTTGAAGTCGGAGGAGGGGGTCCGGGGGCAGAATAGAGACAAAAGAAAAAGAGGAGACAGATAGGTGTCCGCCGCAGGATCCCAGACACTCATCGGTAAGGCCAGCCGGATGGGGGAGGGGTCCCTCCTGGCCTCGAGAATTATGCAACTTTCTTGAAGCAAGTAAGTTGCCGCGAGGAGGACGAGAAGGAAGGGCGGGGGTGGGGGGGGGG
>NW_024424453.1:14784209-14785880 GCF_017311325.1 Ursus maritimus | reverse complement strand
ATGGCAGTGAACGGCCAGCCAGTGCAGGCAATCCGGAACCAAGTGGTCCAGCTGGCACAGTCTCCACCCAGGCCATGAACAGCCCGGCCCCCCTTGACCTCACTGGTTACACTGCAAGCTCCAGCATGGTTTCTCCTCTGGAACCTAATTATCTTAGGGTACCACAACTAAAACAATCTTCTTTATGTCTGTGAATATATTTTCTTGTACAGGCTAATGTAAAAATCATCCCATCAGGAAAGCCCTAACAATGTGAAAGAGAAGAATAATAACAAAACAGGCTCCTGATCTGTTGGTATTTTAGGTTACTAAGTACGACACAATAAAACTCCTGACCCAATTTCCACACAATTGATTTTCCAGCCCACAGCTACTTCACCACGGAGTTGCTAATTACATCACTGTGCTGTGTGGTCATTACATCACTCAGCTGGGAGCAGTAAGGCCTACCAGGCAGTGTTCATTTTCCAGCTTGCTTTTCCTAAGAATGGAGAGACTGCAGACCACCTACACTACCAAGAGTCCCTCTCCTACCCAAGCCTCAAAAATGTTCCAGAATTTATCTCTGTGTCACATCCCAACGGACCAGGCTCTGGGGCATCTGACTTGGAGTGGACAGGTAAGGGGGTAAGGGTTTGGGTAAGGGTTTGTGCCCAGAAGTCTCTATCACTATTCCAGACTCAGGGCAAAGTCACCTCTGTGTTTCATGAGAATCATCCCAAAACTACTTTTTTTTTTCCCTCCTACACCACGAGTTTCCAGGTCCCCAATCTCCTGGGACTTCCAGAACCCTGGAAGAACCTCACCAGAAACGCTCTTCTTCTCTTTTACCATTCCGACACCCAGAGGCTCACTCCCTAATTCCAGCTTCCCAGATCTTTCGGAAAGAAACGTGGAGGACACACACACGCGCGCGCGCGCATGCCCGCACCCCAACAAGCATGCGCACCCTGGGCACCGTGACTGTGCCCCCGACTTCGGGCTGACTTACTTGAGGAAGTACCTCTGGCCAGTGGCCGTGAAGGTCATCTCCCAGCCCGGGGGCAGCGGCAGCTCGTCGGTCACATCGTACGACTGCTGGCGGAGGTGCGCGTGCTGCTGCGCTGGACTGCCTGCAGCACCCGCGCCGGTGCCCAGCTGCAGGGACGCGGGCGACGAGTGCGAGCGGACGTGCTGGGCGCCGCTGGCCAGCCGGGGTCCCGGGTGGCCGCCGGACGAGTCGGTACTCGACTGGCGCGAGTGCGAGCCAGAGTCAGGCTCCTTGAAGAACGACTCGGGCAGGATCTTCTTCCGCCACGAGCTGGGCTTGGGGTTCATGACCGAGTTGAAGAGGGCTTCGAGGTCCGTGTCTAGGTCCTGCGTGACGTGGATCACTTGCTGCCCGGGTGGCGGGAGCGGAGGGGGTACCGAGGCCGGATTCATCTTCTGCAAAGAGAAAGGAGGTCAGATCAGCCTTTTATTTGAAGTCGGAGGAGGGGGTCCGGGGGCAGAATAGAGACAAAAGAAAAAGAGGAGACAGATAGGTGTCCGCCGCAGGATCCCAGACACTCATCGGTAAGGCCAGCCGGATGGGGGAGGGGTCCCTCCTGGCCTCGAGAATTATGCAACTTTCTTGAAGCAAGTAAGTTGCCGCGAGGAGGACGAGAAGGAAGGGCGGGGGTGGGGGGGGGG